>NC_060124.1:484380238-484683268 GCF_021461395.2 Schistocerca americana | reverse complement strand
GATGACCTCAGCAGTTTGGTCCCATAGGAACTTCCCACAAATTTCCAAATTCAAAATTAACGCTCAATACTTTTACAACGTGTATTTTAAGCAAAATTGATTTGCATCCTCGCAGCGACGCTTCTAGCGCCACTCTCTGCAGCTGGTAAGAAATCTGGAATGTCATCACGTTTCAGATGTAGAAGTACAGCTAACAACTTTGGTTGATGTCGCGCAAACCCTTCTTGCTCTTGCGATTTCCTTCCGTCAGTGTACTAGAGTAGAAGGAGACTCACCATGATGTGAAAACTACGTGAGGGATAAAACTTCATCTGCAGGGGAATTACAACAACAAAATGATCTTGAGAGAATGTCTGTATGGTGCGAAAAAAGGCAATTAGCACTAAACAAAGAAAAGTGCGAGGTCATCCGCATGGGTACTAAAAGAAATCCGATAAATTTTGGGTACACGATAAATCGCAAAAATCTGAGGGCTGTCAATTCGACTAAATACCTAGGAATTACAATTACGAGCAACTTAAACTGGAAAGACCACATAGATAATATTGTGGGGAAGGCGAAACAAAGACTGGGTTTTGTTGGCAGAACACTTAGAAGACTGGAATATTGCTGCGCGGTCTGTGATCCTTACCAGGTAGGATTGATGGAGGACATCGAAAAAGTGCAAAGAAGGGTAGCTCGTTTCGTGTTGTCGTGCTATATGGGTGAGAGTTTCACTGATATGATACACGAGTTGGGGTGGCAGTCACTGAAAGAAAGGCAGTTTTCTTTGCGGCGAGATCTATTTACGAAATTTCAATCACCAACTTTCTCTTCCGAATGCGTAATTATTTTGTTGATATCCACCTACGTAGAGAAGAATGATCATCATAATAAAATAACAGAAATTAGAGTTCGAACGGAAAGATGTAGGTGTTCCTTTTTCCCGCGAGCCATTCGAGATTGGAATGGTAGAGAAGAAGTATGAAAATGGTTCGATGAACCCTCTGCCAGGCACTTAAGTGTGAATCGCAAAGTAACCTTGTAGCTGTAGATGTAGATGAGATGGAGATTGTGAAACATGGTACAGTGACTGCAAGTTACGCCATCACTTTTCAGAACTTTTTATAGCCCTTAATACTTTTCATGGAAAATTTAAAGCAGTCCGTCATACTACAAGAAAGGACACAAGCTTGGCCCATAAAAAGCACTGCATTAACTGACAGCGCACACGGTTTTGAGTGATTGCGACTCATAATAAGATCTAACCTGCCAGAGGAGGGACAGCATGACGGTCCTCTTGCGATAATTGCTACGGATGCCGACGCCGTCATCAGGAAACTGCTTCGCCGAATCCAGCAAGATGGACATTAGGTTCTCCAGTCTGGAACTCTCCAGCATGAAGAACGTGCCCTGCCAACACAAAAATTACATTTGTGTGAATGTATATGTGTGCAGACCACACACTTCAGGCTTTTCAGGACATACAAACTGGTTTTAAAACTATTGATTTGGCAGCATTTATCAGTTAACTGTTTCAGTAAGAAAGTGAGTTTATTGCGACAACTATTCAAAGATATAAATGCAGTTTCAGAGCTTCTCTTTGTAAAATAGTCTGGGAACTATATTTAACATTTACATGAGTATTTAATTTACAAAGTACATCGTGCGCTCGGAAATATCCCTTGGACCCAATATATCAGTTAGGCAGAATGCCTGAATTTAAATTGTCAGTTACTGTAAAATTACTAATAATATTATAGATTAGAAGTATATGGATTTCCGTTGTAAAATTTGCTTCTTGCGTAATAATTACAGTCGAACTTCATACGTTAAATGTACTACTATAACCGTAACTGTACAGACAATGAAAATTTATTCAGACTTTTATGATTATCATATCCAGGGTGTTACAAAAAGGTACGGCCAAACTTTCAGGAAACATTCCTTACACACAAAGAAAGAAAATATGTTAGGTGGACATGTGTCCGGAAATGCTTACTTTCCATGTCAGAGCTCATTTTATTACTTCTCTTCAAATCACATTAATTATGGAATGGAAACACACAGCAACAGAGCGTACCAGCGTGACTTCAAACACTTTTTTACAGGAAATGATCAAAATGTCCTCCGTTAGCGAGGATACATGCATCCACCCTCCGTCGCATGGAATCCCTGATGCGCTGATGCAGCCCTGGAGAATGGCGTATTGTATCACAGACGTCCACAATACGAGCACGAAGAGTTTCCACATTTGGCACCGGGGTTGTGTAAACAAGAGGTTTAAAACGGCCCCATAAATGAAAGTCAAGAGGGTTGAGGTCAGGAGAGCGTGGAGGCCATGGAATTGGTCCGCCTCTACCCATCCATCGGTCACTGAATCTGTTGTTGAGAACCTTACGAACACTTCGACTGAAATGTGAAGTAGCTCCATCGTGCATGAACCACATGTTGTGTCGTACTTGTAAAGGCACATATTCTAGCAGCACAGGTAGTGTATCCCGTATGAAATCATGATGACGTGCTCCATTGAGCGTAGGTGGAAGAACATACCGACGAAACTAAAATAAGCTCTAACATGGAAATTAAGCGTTTCCGGACACATGTCCACATAACATCTTTTCTTTATTTGTGTGAGAGGAATGTTTCCTGAAAGTTTGGCCGTACCTTTTTGTAACACCCTGTATTTGTTATTTTTGTACTTGAGCAGTGCGTGGCTCGTGTTCCCGTCATCATCTATTTTACACCCTCTTTTTAACATACTTCCATCTGACTACGTTTATTTGAATTACTAATGTCAGTGAGTTGCTGCTTTCCCTGACTGTGACTGGCGCTAGCAGCGGGTATCGATACATCCCCTCTAGTAGTATCTTTACTTGACTGCTATTTCTTCCCGGTCGTAGTTTGTCGTAAGCCAGTGAGTTCGGGTTACGAGTTCGGGTCTGCCAGTCAGTTGGAACGCGTCTGGAGCTCAGCTCGGACCAGCCAGTCAGGGAGTTGCAATGCGACACTAGTGCAGTCAGTTGGAGAAGCAGTGAGGTCTGCGTCCACATGGCTCGCCCGACCATTGCCTCCACGCATCACTTGAGCCGGGCCACGGTTTTGGTGGATCGTCGGTAGGTCGTCCTACCGAACGACGTGTTTTGGCTCGCCGATCGTTCATGAGTCGGCTGTGTGTGTGTGTGTGTGTGTGTGTGTGTGTGTGTGTGTGTGTGTGTGTGCACCGACTCCCGATGCGTGATTAGTTGCTGTTGTATCGTTCAGGTCTTCCTGCAAGTGTTTCTCAGGTTCTGTGTGTATTTGGCGTCAGTTCCACTGACGATTATTTTAAATGTTGTCGGCGTACTAGCTCTGAGAGGTCGGTCGTCTCATCGCGCGACGTATGACTGGTTCTCTGAGCACTTCTGAGCCCCTTCAATTACCATCTTGTGGAACTTTTGTCGGTCCTTTCCTCGTGCAGGGATGTCGGTTAGCCAGTGGGCGTGTTTCCTCTGCATGGATGGGTCCGAGCCAGTATTTCCGCCTTTGTGTGACTAGAAGTGAACGGGAGACGCATCAGCAGTGCATCTGCGATGGAGCAGCAGTCGTGGACGGACCAGCAAGCAGTCGGTCAGTTGCTGCGGACCAGGGAAGATATCTCCGCTCGGTGGAGTCTCTGGGTCCGCTGCCGGTCCCTGCGCAATGTAGGAGCGCGTGTGGAGCTGTCCGATCGCCACGGGCTTCGTGGTTCTCCGACCCGGGACGTCAAAGTTGAGCAGTGGTTTCAACCACACAAGCCATGTTCATACATGTTGAGTGGTTAGATACATATTGTCGATAATCACGTTCCTAACTTTGGTGTTTGAGTTCTCATGTACCGATTGGTCGCAAACAAGTTTTGTCGGTCGGTCCGTGTCTGTCGCCTGGTTGGTTTCCGACGGATAAGCGTAGTTGGGTGACCTGTCTCGTCTAAGTGAACAATGGCTGACCGACCTCCCTGGAGGCTTCTGAGTGCCACCGGTGTTTAATTACCCGTTGTCAGCTACCTTAAGTTCAAGGCTTATGGCCCTTTTTCTTAATTCTCTTAAAATTTTGCAAAATCTGAGCAGTTCTCTTAGGTTGTTCGCAGATGATGCTGTAATTTACCGTCTAGTAAGGTCATCCGAAGGCCAGTATCAGTTGCAAAGCGATTTAGAAAAGATTGTTGTATGGTGTGGCAGGTGGCAGTTGACGATAAATAACGAAAAGTGTGAGGTGATCTACATGAGTTCCAAATGAAATCCGTTGGAATTCGATTACTCGATAAATAGTACAATTCTCAAGGCTGTCAATTTACCTAAGTACCTGGGTGTTAAAATTACGAACAACTTCAGTTGGAAAGACCACGTAGATAATACTGTGGGGAAGGCGAGCCAAAGGTTGCGTTTCATTGGCAGGACACTTAGAAGATACAAAAGGTCCACTAAGGAGACAGCTTACACTACACTTGTTCGTCCTCTGTTAGAATATTGCTGCGCGGTGTGGGATCCTTACCAGGTGGGATTGACGGAGGACATCGAAAGGGTGCAAAAAAGAGCAGCTCGTTTTGTATTATCACGTAATAGGGGAGAGAGTGTGGCAGATATGATACGCGAGTTGGGATGGAAGTCATTAAAGCAAAGACGTTTTTCGTCGCGGCTAGATCTACACTCCTGGAAATGGAAAAAAGAACACATTGACACCGGTGTGTCAGACCTACCATACTTGCTCCGGACACTGCGAGAGGGCTGTACAAGCAATGATCACACGCACGGCACAGCGGACACACCAGGAACCGCGGTGTTGGCCGTCGAATGGCCCTAGCTGCGCAGCATTTGTGCACCGCCGCCGTCAGTGTCAGCCAATTTGCCGTGGCATACGGAGCTCCATCGCAGTCTTTAACACTGGTAGCATGCCGCTACAGCGTGGACGTGAACCGTATGTGCAGTTG
The DNA here is from genome assembly GCF_021461395.2 of Schistocerca americana. Classification (NCBI taxonomy): domain Eukaryota; kingdom Metazoa; phylum Arthropoda; class Insecta; order Orthoptera; family Acrididae; genus Schistocerca; species Schistocerca americana. Next base: position 484,678,341 of record NC_060124.1, on the reverse strand, counting down.
ACGGACTTTGAGCGAGGGCGTATAGTGGGCATGCGGGAGGCCGGGTGGACGTACCGACGAATTGCTCAACACGTGGGGCGTGAGGTCTCCACAGTACATCGATGTTGTCGCCAGTGGTCGGCGGAAGGTGCACGTGCCCGTCGACCTGGGACCGGACCGCAGCGACGCACGGATGCACGCCAAGACCGTAGGATCCTACGCAGTGCCGTAGGGGACCGCACCGCCACTTCTCAGCAACTTAGGGACACTGTTGCTCCTGGGGTATCGGCGAGGACCATTCGCAACCGTCTCCATGAAGCTGGGCTACGGTCCCGCACACCGTTAGGCCGTCTTCCGCTCACGCCCCAACGTCGTGCACCCGGCTCCAGTGGTGTCGCGACAGGCGTGAATGGAGGGACGAATGGAGACATGTCGTCTTCAGCGATGAGAGTCGCTTCTGCCTTGGTGCCAATGATGGTCGTATGCGTGTTTGGCGCCGTGCAGGTGAGCGCCACAATCAGGACTGCATACGACCGAGGCACACAGGGCCAACACCCGGCATCATGGTGTGGGAAGCGATCTCCTACACTGGCCGTACACCACTGGTGATCGTCGAGGGGACACTGAATAGTGCACGGTACATCCAAACCGTCATCGAACCCATCGTTCTACCATTCCTAGACCGGCAAGGGAACTTGCTGTTCCAACAGGACAATGCACGTCCGCATGTATCCCGTGCCACCCAACGTGCTCTAGAAGGTGTAAGTCAACTACCCTGGCCAGCAAGATCTCCGGATCTGTCCCCCATTGAGCATGTTTGGGACTGGATGAAGCGTCGTCTCACGCGGTCTGCACGTCTAGCACGAACGCTGGCCCAACTGAGGCGCCAGGTGGAAATGGCATGGCAAGCCGTTCCACAGGACTACATCCAGCATCTCTACGATCGTCTCCATGGGAGAATAGCAGCCTGCATTGCTGCGAAAGGTGGATATACACTGCACTAGTGCCGACATTGTACATGCTTTGTTGCCTGTGTCTATGTGCCTGTGGTTCTGTCTGATCATGTGATGTATCTGACCCCAGGAATGTGTCAATAAAGTTTCCCCTTCCTGGGACAATGAATTCACGGTGTTCTTATTTCAATTTCCAGGAGTGTATTTACGAAATTTCAGTCACCAACTTTCTCTTCCGAATGCGAAAATATTTTGTTCAGCTTAACCTACATAGGTAGGAATGATCATAAAAATAAAATAAGAGGAATCAGAGGTCGAACAGAAAGGTTTAGGTGTTCGTTTTTCCCGCGCGCTGTTCGGGAGTGAAATGGTAGAGAGATAGTATGATAGTGGTTCGATGAACCTTCTGCCAAGCACTTAAACGTGAATTGCAGAGTAATCATGTTGATGTAGATGTAAATTTATCTTTCAAGCTTGAACTATGCGGCCTTCTGCCTTTAAAAGTCTACAGTATCACATTCTAGAATTTTGAACTTTAATTGTGACCCTCAGCCATTTGTATTGCACTTTGCATATATTTACTGTTTTTTAAAATTATTTTATTGTTATCTTAATTGGATTTTTATCTTGTTGATCTGTTAAGATTTCTTGTTTGGAGATTATTAAATTATAATAAATGACCATTAGAAGGAGAAACTGACCTCAACCTTTGGCCCTTTCCACAATACTATTACCTGTTTTGCCCAGCGGGTTTAGCGAGTGTATCAGTTGTCTCTGTCAGGAAGCAATTCTGTTCTGTCTGTACTTTGGTAAGTCTAACAAATGAGCTTTCAGTGCTAAAGGTTGCACTTCATTCTCGACTCTGCTTTCGGATTGGAACTACGTTCCTCACAGTGGCAGTTATTCGCATGGGGATGGAACTATCAGCGAGCGAGGTACGTGAACTCACCCGTATCAGCCAGGTGAAGCTCGCCATGGTGAAGAAGCAGGTCTCACGGTAGCTCTCCGCATCGGAAGGCGGGTCCACCAGAAGCAGCAGCACAGAGAGGCTGCAGAGAATGAATTCCAGGGCGATCACCGCAGCACCCCTCAGCATCCTGAGCCCGACTGGCGGGCTTCCGGGCAGCCGCCACATGCCCAGCCATCCCAGTGCCGACCCCGCAGGACCCACCAGGAACCGCACTTCCTGTACTGTGGTCTTCATCTGCTAAAAGACGCATTTGTAATCATTAATCCATGATCTTTCTTATTAATGCACTCTAAGACGAAGGAAAGAACGATGCACGATGGAGGAATTATCCAAAAGGTTCGGATGTACATGTAGGTATTATGTACATGTACACCCAAACAAATGATCACAGTTTCAGGTAAACTGGATGGTTTATTCAAGAGAAAGGTATTCAAAAATTGAGTAACCAAATGGAGCGTTAGATCCTCAAAATCACGATATGGTTGGAGGGTCATGCCTGTAATGCTCCAAATGTCCTCAAATGGGGAAGATTCAACAACCTTCCTGGTCGAGATATGGTTTGGCAAGCAAGGAGATAAGCAGTAGAAACTCTCACCGTTTGCGGGCGGGCGTTATGTTCCTGAAATATAAGCCCAGAATAGCCTGCCATGATGTGAAACAAAACGGGGCATACACGTCTACATCTACATCAACGTGATTACTCTGCTATTCACAATAAAGTGCCTGGCAGAGCGTTCAATGTACCACCTTCAAGCTGTCTCTCTACCGTTCCCCCTAAAACGTACCCTTAGAAAAATTTATGAATTACTGTGCTGATAAACCTCTTACGTTATTTGATTTTCAATCAGCTGAAGAAAACTGAACGTGCTCAGACATTTCGCTCTTTACCTATTCTGATCAACACTAAACTGACACACAATATTTTTAGCGCAACGCAATGTGACTTTCAATAATACCTACAAAACAGTGAACCTGACTAACATTAACCTATACCTTTCACAAATCACTTACCTCACACAAATCACCGAGCGAGGTGGCGCAGTGGTTAGCACACTGGACTCGCATTCGGGAGGACGACGGTTCAATCCCGTTTCCGGCCATCCTGATTTAGGTTTTCCGTGATTTCCCTAAATCGCTTCAGGCAAATGCTGGGATGGTTCCTTTGAAAGGGCACGGCCGATTTCCTTCCTAATCCTTCCCTAACCCGAGCTTGCGCTCCGTCTCTTATGACCTCGTTGTCGACGGGACGTTAAACACTAACCACCACCACCACCACCATCACACAAATCTTCGTTACTCGAAGTACTGCAATACAGCGAGCGCCACTACTGCCAGCTAAATAAAAGATTCAAACTACTGAAGGCACTAACTACTGATAGGCATAGTTAGCAAATGAAAGATTTTGATAGAGAACAAACAATGTACTTACCTCAATAGTGTTCAATAGTCATAATATATAGCAGTTCGTGACATCCAGTCTCACAAATTTACTGTATCTGATGGACACACGTCCAGATCATCCGTTCTCAAAACTCCGCCATTTCTCTCCCCACATCCACCACTGTTGGTGGCTCACCTCCAACTGCGCAACGCTACGCGCTGGTTAACAGCCAACTGCCCAACACTACAATAGCATATACTCCAACAATGCAAACCAACCACAGCCATTACACAGCACAGTCAGTGATTTTCATATAGAGCGCTATGTGGCGTTACCAACATAAAAACCTAAACAGCCTACTTACACACTCTCGAATGGCGCGCGGGAAAAACGAGCACTTAAATGTTTCGGTGCGAGCCCTCATTTCTGTTATTTTATCGTGATGATCATTTCTCCCTATGTAGGTGGGTGCCAACAGAATGTTTTCGCAATCGGAGGAGAAAACTGGTGATTGAAATTTCATGATAAGATCCCGTCGCAACGAAAAGCGCCTTTGATTTAATGATTCCTACTCCAATTCACGTATCATGTCTGCGACACTATCTCCTCTATTCCGCGATAATACAAAACGAGCTGCCCATCTTTGTACTTTTTCGATGTCATCCGTCAGTCCCAGCTGATGCGGATCCCACACCGCACAGCAATACTCAGGAATAGGGCGGACAAGCGTGGTGTAAGCAGTCTCTTCAGTAGACCTGTTGCACCTTCTAAGTGTTCTGCCAGTGAATCGCAGTCTTTGGTTTTCTCTACCTACAACATTATCTACGTGATCGTTCCAATTTAGGTTATTTGTAATTGTAATCCCTAAGTATTTAGTTGAATTTACAGCCTTCACATTTGTGTGACTTATCGCGTAATCGAAATTTAGCTGATTTGTTTTAGTACTCATGTGGATAACTTCACACTTTTCCTTATTCAGGGTCTATTACCACTTTTCGCACCCTACAGATATCTTATCTAAATAATTTTGCAAGTCGTTCTGATGACTTTGCAAGACGGTAAATGACAGCATCATCTGCAAACAATCTAAGATGGCTACTAAGATTGTCTCTTATGTCGTTACAATAGATCAGGAACAATAGAGGAAACGCCGGGTATTACTTCTGTTTTACTCTATGACTTTCCGTCTATTACTACGAACTGTGTCCTTTCTGGCAGGAAATCACGAATCCAGGCACGCAGTTTGGTTAGAAGACGCTTCTGAGGAACGGTGTCGAAAGCCTTCTGGAAATCTAAAAATATGGAATCAATTCGACATCCCCTGTCGATAGCACTTATTACTTCATGAGTATAAAGAGCTACTTGTGTTTCACAAGAACGATATTTTCTGAAACCGTGCTGACTCTGTGTCAATAAATCGTTTTCTTCGAGGTACTTCATAATGTTCGCATACAGTATATGTTCCAAAAACCTACTGAAAATCGACGTTAGTGATATAGGCCTGTAATTCAGCGGATTACTCCTACTTCCCTTTTGGGATATTGGTGTGACTTGAGTAATTTCCAGTTTTTAGGTACGGATCTTTCTGTGAGCGAGTGGTTGTATATAATTGCTAAATATGGAGCTACTTTATCAGCATACTCTGAGAGGAACCTGACTGGCACACAATCTGGACCGGAGGCCTTGCCTTTATTAATGGATTTAAGCTGCTTCGTTACTTCGAGGATATCTACTTCTACGTTTCTCATCTTGGCAGTTGTTCTTGATTGGAATTCAGGAATATTTACTTCGTCTTCTTTGATGAAAGAGTTTCGGAAAACCGTGTTTAATAACCATGCTTTAGTGGCACTGTCATCAGTGACTTCGCCTTTGTTATCGCGCAGTGTGCTTTATGTATGACCAGAATCTCTTTGGGTTTTCTGCCAGATTTCGAGACAGAATTCCGTTGTGGACATTATTAAAAGCATCTCGCATTGAAGTACGGGCAATATTTCGAACTTCTGTAAAACTTTGCCAATCTTGGGGATTTTGCGGTCTTTTAAATTTGGCATGCTTTTTTCGTTGCTTCTGCAACAACGATCTGACCCGTTTTGCGTACCATGGGGGATCAGTACCATCACTTATTAATTTATGTGGTATATATCTCTCAATTGCTGTCGATACTATCTCTTTGAAAACATTCCACAACTTTTCTAAACTTACATGATCAGTATTGGTTAAAAACACTCTTGGTTAACCAATACTGTTAAGTGCTTGTTTGCTGTTATGTCACATATGGACTGGAAGAGTTACTTACATGATCAGATCGGAAGGTGGGAAGACTGTCTCTTAAAAAGACGTTAAGAGCATTTTTATCAGCTTTTTTTTAAGTACATAGAGTTAGACGACGTACCACTGTGATATACAGGGTGTTTCAAAAATGACTGGCATATTTGAAACGGCAATAAAAACTAAACGAGCAGCGATAGAAATACACCGTTTGTTGCAATATGCTTGGGACAACCGTACATTTTCAGGCGGACAAACTTTCGAAATTACAGTGGTTACAATTTTCAACAACAGATGGCGCTGCGGTCTGGGAAACTCTATAGTACGATATTTTCCACATATCCACCATGCGTAGCTATAATATGGCGTAGTCTCTGAATGAAATTACCCGAAACCTTTGACAACGTGTCTGGCGGAATGGCTTCACATGCGGATGAGATGTACTGCTTCAGCTGTTCAATTGTTTCTGGATTCTGGCGGTACACCTGATCTTTCAAGTGTCCCCACAGAAAGAAGTCACAGGGGTTCATGTCTGGCGAATAGGGAGGCCAATCCACGCCGCCTCCTGTATGTTTCGGATAACCCAAAGCAATCACACGAACATCGAAATATTCATTCAGGAAATTAAAGACGTCGGCCGTGCGATGTGGCCGGGCACCATCTTGCATAAACCACGAGGTGTTCGCAGTGTCGTCTAAGGCAGTTTGTACCGCCACAAATTCACGAAGAATGTCCAGATAGCGTGATGCAGTAATCGTTTCGGATCTGAAAAATGGGCCAATGATTCCTTTGGAAGAAATGGCGGTCCAGACCAGTACGATGGGACTGCAACATGGGGCTTTTCAGTTCCCCATATGCGCCAGTTCTGTTTATTGACGAAGCCGTCCAGGTAAAAATATGCTTCGTCAGTAAACCAAATGCTGCCCACATGCATATCGCCGTCATCAATCCTGTGCACTATATCGTTAGCGAATGTCTCTCGTGCAGCAATGGTAGCGGCGCTGAGGGGTTGCCGCGTTTGAATTTTGTATGGATAGAGGTGTAAACTCTGGCGCATGAGACGATACGTGGACGTTGGCGTCATTTGGATCGCAGCTGCAACACGGCGAACGGAAACCCGAGGCCGCTGTTGGATCACCTGCTGCACTAGCTGCGCGTTGCCCTCAGTGGTTGCCGTACGCGGTCGCCCTACCTTTCCAGCACGTTCATCCGTCACGTTCCCAGTCCGTTGAAATTTTTCAAACAGATCCTTTATTGCATCGCCTTTCGGTCCTTTGGTTACATTAAACATCCGTTGAAATTTCGTCTTGTTGCAACAACACTGTGTTCTAGGTGGTGGAATTCCAACACCAGAAAAATCCTCTGTTCTAAGGAATAAACCATGTTGTCCACAGCACACGTGCACGCTGTGAACAGCACACGCTTACAGCAGAAAGACGACGTACAGAATGGCGCACCCACAGACTGCGTTGTCTTCTATATCTTTCACATCACTTGCAGCGCCATCTTTTGTTGAAAATTGTAACTACTGTAATTTCGAAAGTTTGTCCGCCTGAAAATGTACTGTTGGTTGTCCCAAGCATATTGCAACAAACGGTGTATTTCTATCGCTGCTCGTTTAGTTTTTATTGCCCTTTCAAATATACCGGTCATTTTTGAAACACCCTGTAAATGTGCCGTGGATAACAACGACTTGGCTCCTGCTATGAAAAGCAGTGGCTTATGGGCCATTATCATGGGCGACGGTCAGGTTTGTATGGCACCACTGTCCATAACATATCCAGACACGTCTGTGGCCAGGAATCACATTGACTGGAGTACAGTTGTCTCCAGTGATGAGTCCCGATGAGTTCTGATGACCAGTGAAGTCGTGTCTGTTGACACCCTGGGCAGGGGTTGCCAGCCATATGGCCACAAAAACAGTAGTGATGCTCTAGGTTGCCATTCCGTTTCTGAGCAGGACACTTCTGTTTGTCATTTGCGGAATCCTCACAGCAGAACAGTATGTCGACGAGGTTCTACAGCCCGATTTGTTGCCCTTCATTGCAAAACATTTCAGGTAGATAAAGCCCGTCTGCCCGCGCCGATTGTTTCTATTGCTTGTCTTCGTGTGTACAACACCCTTCGCCGGACAGCAAGATCGCCGGCTCACCCCAACTGAGAACTATTTCAACATTATGGACAGGGCCCGCCAGCCACCTCAGAAGTTTCCACACGCGACAGTTTGATAAAATTTTGGTCGATAGTCCTCTCAGGTGGGCATCCAACAGCTCTGTCAAGTAATGTAAAGCCGAATAACTGCTTGTTTAAGGGCCAGAGGTGGACCAACACGCTATTGACTTACTCAATTTGTGATGCACCTTCTCTCGAATAAATCATCCAATTTTTCTAAACCTGTTATCATTCGTTGGTCTGCACATGAACATCACGTCTACGGATTTTCGGTCCATTTGGGTAATTGCTTCGTGGTTCGTCATTTTTGACTTAGAGTGCGATTTAGATTGGGATGTTGGAGAAAATTACGGAAACATCAAGAAATAGCAAAGTAGGAAACCCGCTGGCATGCGAAACAGCCTCCAGTCGTCTCAGAGTGGATAAGTACAGGTACTGTAAGGTTTTCAAGGGGTGTTCTCCCATTCTTCTTGTAGTGCTGTGGCGAAACTGTCATTTGCGTTCAGGGGGTTTATGTGAAAATGTATCCGACTTTATTATGGCGCACGACGGGAATTAACTAACTTTGACAGCGGAATGGTAGTTGGAGCTAGATGCATGGGACATTCCATTACGGAAATCGTTAGGGAATTCAACATTCCGAGATCCACAGTGTGACGATTGTGATAAAAGTTCCAAATTTCAGGTATTACCTCTCATCACGGACGAATCATTGGCTGACGGCCTTCTCTTAACGACCGAGAGATGCGGCGTTTTGCACAGAGTTTTCAGTGCTTACAGACAAGCAGCAATGAGTGAAGTAACCACAGAAATCAATTTTGGACGTAGAATTAACATATCCGTTAGGACAGTGCGTCGAAATAATTTGGCGTTAATGGGCTATGGCAGCAGGCGGCTGCCGCGAGTGTATTTCCTAACAGCACGACATCGCCTGCAGCGCCTCTCCTGGGCTCGTGACCGTGTAAGTTGGACCCTAGACGAATGGAAAAGTATGGCTCAATCAGATGAGCCCCTCCATTGGTAAGAGCTGATGGTAGGGTTCGAGTGTGGTCTGTGAAGCCATGAACCCAGTTTGTCACCAAGGCACTGTGCAGGTTGATGGTGGCTCTATAATGGTGTCTACTGTGTTTACATGGAATGGACTGGTCCAAGTGAACCAATCATCCACAGGATATGGTTATGTTCCGCTACAGGGAGAGCATTTGCAGCCATTTACGAACTTCATGCTGCCAAACAGCGATATCGTGTCATCGGGCCACAGTAGTTCGTGACTGGTTTGGGAACATTCTGGATAAACCGAGCAAATGATTTGGCCACCCAGATCGCCCAACATGAATCCCATCTAACATTTATGGGCCATAATCGGGATGTCAGTGAGCGCATATAATCCTGGGTCTAGAACATTTCCGTAATTATGGACGTCTATAGAGGCAGTGTGGCTCTATCTGTAGGGGACTTCCAGCGTTTTGTTGAATCAGTGCCACGTCGAGTGGCTGGACTACGTAGGGCGAAAGGAGGTCAGACACTGTATTAGGAGGTACCCCAACGTCGTTTCGGACCTAGCGTTCTATGTACTGTAAGGTGTCAGGCAAATCCAACACCTTCCATGAAAACCCTGACATGATAAGCAAATCCAGTAGTATGTCACATAGCTCCGAATAAATCGTGACATTAAATTAACCAAAGTAATACGAGTAACGAGTGAGCTAATGGAATACGACAGACTAACACAAGAATGCCTAAATGTATGTCATACCTTCCCACCGTGAGACAGACGCAGTTCCAACGGGAGGAACGAGAACAGAAGCCGAGAGCAGAACCGTGTTAAGCTGGAAGGCCCTACGATAAGGGACGGACAGACACCCACGTCGCCAGCTAACCGCTAGGACCACACCACCCGCAAGTTTTAATGTGAGACTTTTTCGCGTATCTGTTACGTTAGGACCACCCCCAGCCCATGTTAAAGGCTAGAGCCCTCCAGAAGAACAGTATAGATCTTACGATAACACAGAAAGGGCCACACCACCCGCAAGTTTTTAGCGTGAGACTTTTTCGCGTCTCTGTTACGTCAGGACCACCCCCAGCCCATGTTAAAGGCTAGAGCCCTCCAGAAGAACAGTATAGATCTTACGATAACGCTAAAAGGACCACACCAGCTGCAAGATTTTGCGTGAAACTTTTTCGCGTCTCTGTTACGTTGCAAACTTTAAAAACATTGCCCCACCACGAAAAGTATAACGTTTCTCATTGGATGGGCAGAATTTTTGTAGGTGGAGCTTAAGGTTAACATTGAGACCCTGATTGGTCAGATGAAAACACAGGAAGATACTTTTTTTAAACCAACTTCGGTAAATTGTAGTAAGGGAAGTTAGGAGAGAGTTGCTTCCGAGACGGCGAGGTGAGCGGAGCTGTGCTGCCCACCGCCCCCTGATGAACACCGCCAAGGTAATGAACGCACGCGATGCCGCATTTTTGAGTGCATAAGGCTTCACTCAGAACTGCAGAAGTCTCATCTGTTACATCCCCTTCACGTAATACTAGTGTCGATCGTCAATTAAAGCTCGTGGTGTTCACATTTGCCACTTGAAGTAAAAATCTGAAACACGATGATTTCTGTGTTATATAGTTATTGAGAAGCCACATCAGCCACTGTAATTTACGACAAGTTAGATAAGTAATTAAAGATAATTGAGGGTCACTGCAGACCATTTTGATAGTTTTCTCTTTTGTGAAACTTAATTTAAACCTAGGTTATAGATGTGATATGGCATAGGTCGTCCTTTGATCCATTGTAGAACTTGGAAACCTACTCGGGGAATATTCGTTCACATTTTTGTTGAACGCAGTTGGTTTTTACCATCCTGTATTAAAACATTTCCTTTTATCAATGGTGCGATTTATAAACAATGTTTTGTGAGTAGAATAAAATTTCCAATGGTAAACTTAACTGCTTTTTCGACGTTATTTTACCAGCTAACTAAAAATAGGAAAGCCTTGAACCCCTTCCACTAAATTTAGTTAGTATTAAGATTCTTTTACAAGGAGTGCGGTGGAGCTGACGCTGAAATCATTAAGTATTTGGTTATATCATCGCTAGTCTCACTGAACTCTTCTGAATTCTACATGTCATGTGTGGTCTGGCGTCTCCTTACCAGCAACAGGTCCCAGGTTCAGACTAGTCAATTCCCTAAAAAACATGCTCAGAGCGTCGTTGTGCCAAAGTGGTAGGGAGACACGATATAGAACAAACAGACACCACGCAGAATGTTAGAGTCCATTGAGGTGAAAACAGACATAGGAGGTATCCCATGTCTGTTGTCACCTCAATGTAAAGAGAACTCTGTTCTGACCATGGCTGACATAGTGATGCGGACACCGCACAGTTTCTGTTCGTGGTGAAATACAACAGCGCAAACTGCAGGTTTGTTTGTCATCTGTACTTATGTTCAAACGAGAATTTGTCGCGGTGTTTTCATATTTTTGTCTAACCTCTGTAAGTCATCACAGCAGACAACACGAAGAGCACTTCCACGAATAAGATAGGGGATGAAGCCACTTGGCATAATGAACCTGGTGCCGCATTGGAGCTCTGACATTCGCGGATAGTGGTGTTACCTACAGAGCTATCCAGGCACGACTCACGATGGGTGCCCAAAGCTTTGATTTTGCGAGAACTTCTTTCCATTATGAGGATACTTGTGAAAATTTATGTCTGCGAGTCCCGGCCAGTAACATAATTTTAATCTACCAGGAAGTTTCAAATTAGAGAACACTCATGTTAAGGCTCATAGACTGATTCAGGAAACGTAGAGACCTTCAAGATTTACGAAACGACGTGACACAATTGTGATGCTCTCGCAAAGTTATGACGTTGTATGTTTATTATCACGAATGAAACTCTCCCTCTACAAATATTACCAGAGTCCACGATATTAACCTCATTTGTGCTGAGATAGCAGTCGGTATGGGGCTAGCAGTTGAATCTAAACGCATCAGAAAAATCGCAGAACGCTGTAGGTTGTACTTACTAGGCGTCTTAATCCAAGCAGTTTGCCCCAGCGCAGTGATAGGCGAGATCACAGTTTTCGAGCAGGAATTTTTCTCTGAAATGTTGTGACTCACATACTCTGACTTATGCAGACTATTAACTGACTCAGTCGAAATTTTATGAGGGATGTCAGTTATGTTATTCACGCTCCTCTGGTTCCATGTCAGCTACGATCATTTCACCCAATCGTATTACCATGTGCAAACCTACATGTGGCAACTTTTCTTGATCATCACCATTTATCAATATTTTTATGTGACTTCACCTATCTGCCTTAAATGCAAGAGGCTTTGGATGACAATAACACAATCGTGGCTGCAGGAGCCACGAATGTTACAGCTGACACAGTGATATAGATACAAGGTGACCAAAAATTTTCCATATGCACTGGGTGGCGCTTACTGAGAATCCCTCCACTGGTGACATACAGAACATAGATGTGGCGGTGTATATCAGACAGGCCAGCATCGCTTGCAGTAAGATATCCAGCTACTGGACAAGCATCCTCACAGTACAAGCAGTGATCTGTACTGCACAATTAGTCTTGCAACACTTTGGCCTTGAGATTCTCATGCATGATAAATCGGAATTAGATACGAGGAATGAGCGCGCCATTTTAGACGCATTGTGTTCTTACATTGTACTTATAGATCCACTTGATCACGAGAGAGTGAAGGCATTGTGTCCTACTCTCCAGAACACTCCAACATCCACACGTGACCTGCCTCCCGTGCTTGCTATTGGCTAAACCGTTGATGTGAATTCCTCAGCAAACTTCAGCAGAGGTCTAAAGGCCTCTCTTGTCAATAGATTTAACCAGAGAGAACTGCCTCAGTTCTGAAAGACAGATGGTTTGGGTCACGTAGGCTCAGCCTAAATTACCCACGGAGAAACCTTGAAGAGATTTTCGAAATAATATTTTTAAGCTAATTTCCTAAAATGTTTCTTGACTAGCTACGATCTTCTACATCCTTCCCCCTTCCACTGCAGTGGGGGCTCTCATTATTTACAACTGGGTGTCATTAACTCCCCGGAAAGATGGTTTATTCTAAGAGGGGGCTTAATAGGGATCTGTTACAATATTTCATTTAGTGTAAGTGGAAAACGATTTGAATGTAGTTATGTTTCAAATTTCATCAGATAGTTAAATAGTGGAATATTAAACGTTCAGCTGAAGTCAACAGTCAGAATTATAGCTTAACGAGTATAACAAAATAACGGAACCAACTTTCGAGCTTTGATTGGTTAAAACAATTTCTCTTAACTGCTAAGTGTTACAGTGCTAAACTTGCTGTAATAAAGTACTGGTTGAAGTGAATCAGCACTGATATTTTAATGGTTTTCAGGAGCCCCTAGTAATGTGTAGTTGTTTATGTTGTTCGGCAAATGTTAATCTCGTTGCTACATACTGGAACCAATGCCAAAAATAGAAAATTCGTCATCAATATGACAATATAGTTCATCACATTGAAATCAATGTAACTGAGTCGCAATAATAATAAATTAATCTACTTCAAATTTGATAAACCCAACTGTGATTAGAAATTAATCACACACTTTTGAAAAACGGCAACAACAAAGGTAAAATCGTGGTACATCCTTCACCTACTTTATGGGTAGTAGTTGCACAAAGTTCTAGAGGCTGCAGAATATAAACACAATTAGCGAGACCAAGGGATCGTGTATCGTAAAACACTTAACCTTAACCTTAGCTATATAGCCCGTGTTAAAATACAGGAGTGCCAAATCTTTTCTTACATTTCATAGCGCATCCCCATTGAGGGTAACAGAAAAATTTCTAATTTTCAAAGTCAAATAGGTGGTTGATTTCCCCAGAATGCCGGGAATTTATGCTCTACCATAATAATGGCGAAGTAGAGTAACGATAAAGTAATGGCTCATGAAATATACGTAGACTGTTCCACTTGAAGACGGTCTTCTGGTTTTAAAACTGAAACGAGGTGTAAAATAGATCCAGATGTAAGTGCAATTCAAAATGGTAAGTTTTGCTGCTTAATGCCGTTGAATAAAGATAAAATATAGTTCATAAAAGCAATCACAAAAAATACATAACTCCTAGGCTGAAGACAATGTTCTGAGAATATATTTAAATTTTGCATACAATTAAGGGATAATCAAAGGCTACACCACAAATGAATTTATAATATCAAACCCACTGTAAGACATCTTTAATTACGTCATTAAGTGGTGTTCTTCAGTACATCGCGTACTTAGGAATGCACAGCAAGAGACACACAGTGAAATGTTACACCTAAATCAAAGTTAGATTGTGGTTTTACCTGCAAAGATGGTAGCATAAACTAGCCAGTCTGTTTGGAGTATCACTGGGAGAAGGCCAAGAGAGCCAAATTCTAATGAAACTCTCAGCGTATTAATTTGTGTCATGTTCAGTATATACTAGCCACGTGCACCAAGGAGGTGTAGAGATAACAAATCTGGCCGAAAGTTGGTTGTTCTCATGGTAGGAAGGTGTCCAGCACGCTTAAGGAGTCAAAATAACAATACATGTGAGAATAGCAACTGAATATTCCTTACGAATACCAAATTTATACTACACATAAATCAATGCAAACACAATAATCATTATCATATGGGAACACACATACAAAATTGTGTTCTGACTGGCCCATGCGAGCAAAGTTACTATCTTCATTTGCCCTAAAATAACAAATGTGCTCGGCAGTGGTAGTGGTATCTCTTAATAGTTTTGAATAGTTGTCAGGAGTGAAGGCCCACTATGGCCTTAATAACTGATACATTACTTACAGAGATGTTTACGCCTGTAACGGGTGTTTTAAAGCTGTAAGTCTTTAAGAGTAATGCGTTCCATAGACACTCTTCATAACAAACACAGACCAATGAAATGCCTCAAAACAAGGAAGAACCTTAAAAAAAACATTCAGCTCATACATTACTGATGTGTTTAATTACAGCTTCTACACAGTTACTTTAAGGGCTGAACGTAATATAAAACAAAAGAAAAGTTTATCCTATTAACTTAAAAATTTCTTAAATTATCTCATAAGGTAATGGTCCTTATGCACATTACTTAATTAAATATTACAGACTGACTGGCACGTACATTAAATTAAAGCAGATGACGTTTAACAAGGCTGGAAAAGTCACTGCTCAAGACTCCAGACAGTATTGCAAAATGAGGATCAGCTACGACCTTAAATGTTTGTGCACCGAATGCACCTAACGTTAAGCGCATCCTAGACGTCATACAGTTCCATTTATACTCGTTAACTGCAGAAAACATACACTCCTTTCAACCCTTAGCGAAATCCCAGAACCACAAAGTAAAATCATCAACACATGCCACCTCATTACATCATACATATAATAAAACATGAAGTAAAAAGTACTTGAGGGAACAGATCTGTGGCAACTTGTTACTGTCCGTCGCACGAAAAACTACTAGACTCATTCCGCGTCAGTTATCTTACACAGAGCACTGCTCACTACCTCACCAATCAACATTAGGGAAAACCATGGTCCACTAATTCAGTACCAGCCTAAGGCTCTTGTGTAGAAAAACACACGAAAAATTGTTAATTACCATTAAACCAAGGAGGTTAAATCTGAAAATACACCGGGAAAGTATACTACAGAAGTAGGGTTATTGGCGTGAAGAAATACAAGGAAAAATTCTACAAAATGTAAATTAAACGTAAGTGTCCACTAAAAAGGAACGACTAAAAATGTCCTCTTTCTTTTAATGAAATTTCAGATAAAGGAAAGGGAAGAATGCACTGAGTTCACCAAATACAGTATGGTTCATGGCTAGAATCTGAATCAGCGCACAAACTTGACTGTCAGAGTGAAGGCAAAAGTATATTTGGACGCCGTGGCGAAGATGACCTGTAATTCAGTGTGACGTCGCTAAAACATAATGGGGACACACACACACGAGATGGATGGGTGTGGCATAGCACCGCAAGGCAGAGGTGCGACGGGTGCATAAGGCAGGAGTAAAAGGGGAGGGGTGAGGATTCAAATGGTTCAAATGGCTCTGAGCACTATGGGACTCAACTGCTGTGGTCATAAGTCCCCTAGAACTTAGAACTACTTAAACCTAACTAACCTAAGGACATCACACACATCCATGCCCGAGGCAGGATTCGAACCTGCGACCGTAGTGGTTGTGCGGTTCCAGACTGTGGCGCCTTTAACCGCTCGGCCACTCCGGCCGGCAGGCGTGAGGACATGTTGCAAGCATTGATGGAACGTTCAGCAGGGAAGACTTGACAGTATACAGCTCGTGGTGGGGTAGGGGTGTACCACGGAAAGAAGGCGATATTGCTTTGGAACAGAGGAAGGGGGTGGGAAGGGAATAGGCACCGTGTTTTTTTTTTTTTTTCGTCAGTCTTCTGACTGGTTTGATGTGACCCTCCACGAATTTCTCTCCTGTGTCATCCTCTTTATCTCAGACTGGCACATGCAATTTTTTTTTTTTGGTCATCAATCTACTGACTGGTTTGATTCGGCCCGCCACGAATTCCTTTCATGTGCTAACCTCTTCATCTCAGAGTAGCACTTGCAACCTACGGCCTCAATTGGTTGCTTGACGTATTCCAATCTCTGTCTTCCTCTACAGTTTTTGCCTCTACAGCTATCCCTAGTACCATGGAAGTCATTCCCTCATGTCTTAGAAGATGTCCTATTATCCTGTTCCTTCTCCTTATCAGTGTTTTACGCATATTTCTTTCCTCTATTCTGCATAGAACCTCCTCATTCCTTACCTTATTAGTCCACCTAATTTTCAACATTCGTCTATAGCACCACATCTCAAATGCTTCGATTCTCTTCTGTTCCGGTTTTCCCACAGTCCATGTTTCGCTACCATACAATGCTGTACTCCAGACGTACATCCTCAGAAATTTCTTCCTCAAATTAAGGCCGGTATTTGATATTAGTACACTTTTCTTGGCCAGAAATGTCTTTTTTGCCATAGCGAGTCTGCTTTTGATGTCCTCCTTGCTCCGTCCGTTATTGGTTATTTTACTGCCTAGGTAGCAGAATTCCTTAACTTCATTGACTTCGTGACCATCAATCCTGATGTTAAGTTTCTCGCTGTTCTCATTTCTACTACTTCTCATTACCTTCGCCTTTCTCCGATTTACTCTCAAACCATACTGTGTACACATTAGACTGTTCATTCCGTTCAGCAAATCATTTAATTCTTCTTCACTTTCACTCAGGATAGCAATGTCATCAGCGAATCGTATCATTGATATCCTTTCACCTTGTATTTTAATTCCACTCCTGAACCTTTCTTTTATTTCCATCATTGCTTCCTCGACGTACAGATTGAAGAGTAGGGGCGAAAGGCTACAGCCTTGTCTTACACCCTTCTTAATACGAGAACTTCGTTCTTGATCGTCCACTCTTATTATTCCCTCTTGGTTGTTGTACATATTGTATATGACCCGTCTCTCCCTATAGCTTACCCCTACTTTTTTCAGAATCTCGAACAGCTTGCGCCATTTTATATTGTCGAACGCTTTTTCCAGGTCGACAATTCCTATGAAAGTGTCTTGATGTTTCTTTAGCCTTGCCTCCATTATTAGCCGTAACGTCAGAATTGCCTCTCTCGTCCCTTTACTTTTCCTAAAGCCAAACTGATCGTCACCTAGCGCATTCTCAATTTTCTTTTCCATTCTTCTGTATATTATTCTTGTAAGCAGCTTCGATGCATGAGCTGTTAAGCTGATTGTGCGATAATTCTCGCACTTGTCAGCTCTTGCTGTCTTCGGAATTGCGTGGATGATGCTTTTCCGAAAGTCAGATGGTATGTCGCTAGACTCATATGTTCTACACACCAACGTGAATAGTCGTTTTGTTGCCACTTTCCCCAGTGATTTTAGAAATTCTGATGGAAAGTTATCTATCCCTTCTGCCTTATTTGACCGTAAGTCCTCCAAAGCTCTATTAAATTCCGATTCTAATACTGGATCCACTATCTCTTCTAAATCGACTCCTGTTTCTTCTTCTATCACATCAGACAAATCTTCACCCTCATAGAGGCTTTCAATGTATTCTTTCGACCTGTCTGCTCTCTCCTCTGCATTTAACAGTGGAATTCCCGTTGCACTCTTAATGTTACCACCGTTGCTTTTAATATCACCAAAGGTTGTTTTGACTTTCCTGTATGCTGAGTCTGTCCTTCCGACAATCATATCTTTTTAGATGTCTTCACATTTTTCCTGCAGCCATTTCGTCTTAGCTTCCCTGCACTTCCTATTTATTTCATTCCTCAGCGACTTGTATTTCTGTATTCCTGATTTTCCCGGAACATGTTTGTACTTCCTCCTTCCATCAATCAACTGAAGTATTTCTTCTGTTACCCATGGTTTCTTCGCAGCTACCTTCGTTGTACCTATGTTTTCCTTCCCAACTTCTGTGATGGCCGTTTTTAGAGATGTCCATTCCTCTTCAACTGTACTGCCTACTGCGCTATTCCTTATTGCTATATCTATAGCGTTAGAGAACTTCAAACGTATCTCGTCATTCCTTAGTACTTCCGTGTCCCACTTCTTTGCGTATTGATTCTTCCTGAGTAATGTCTTGAACTTCAGCCTACTCTTCATCACTACTATATTGTGATCTGAGTCTATATCTGCTCCTGGGTACGCCTTACAGTCCAGTATCTGATTTCGGAATCTCTATCTGACCATGATGTAATCTAATTGAAATCTTCCCATATCTCCCGGCATTTTCCAAGTATACCTCCTCCTCTTTTGATTCTTGAACGGGGTATTCGCTATTACTAGCTGAAACTTGTTACAGAACTCAATTAGACTTTCTCCTCTTTCATTCCTTGCTTGTCCCAAGCCCATATTCTCCTGTAACCTTATCTTCTACTCCTTCCCCTACAACTGCATTCCAGTCGCCCATGACTATTAGATTTTCGTCCTCCTTTACATACTGCATTACCCTTTCAATATCCTCATACACTTTCTCTATCTGTTCATCTTCAGCTTGCGACGTCGGCATGTATATCTGAACTATCGTTGTCGGTGTTGGTCTGCTGTCGACTCTGATTAGAACAACCCGGTCACTGAACTGTTCACAGTAACACACCATCTGCCCTACCTTCCTATTCATAACGAATCCTACACCTGTTATACCATTTTCTGCTGCTGTTGATATTACTCGATACTCATCTGACCAGAAATCCCTGTCTTCCTTCCACTTCACTTCACTGACCCCTACTATATCTAGATTGAGCCTTTGCATTTCCCTTTCAGATTTTCTAGTTTCCCTATCACGTTCAAGCTTCTGACATTCCACGCCCCGACTCGTAGAACGTTATCCTTTCGTTGATTATTCAATCTTTTTCTCATGGTAACCTCCCCCTTGGCAGTCCCCTCCCGGAGATCCGAATGGGGGACTATTCCGAAATCTTTTGCCAATGGAGAGATCATCATGACACTTCTTCAATTACAGGCCACATGTCCTGTGGATACACGTTACGTGTCTTTAATGCAGTGGTTACCATTGCCTTCTGCATCCTCATGTCTTTGATCATTGCCTTTAGGGGCAATTTCCCACCCCTAGGACAAGAGGGTGCCCTGAACCTCCGTCCGCTCCTCCGCCCTCATTGACAAGGCCGTTGGCAGAATGAGGCTGACTTCTTATGCCGGAAGTCTTCGGCCGCCAATGCTGATTATTTATCAAAATTTGGGCAGTGGCGGGGATCGAACCCGGGACCGAAGACGTTTTGATTATGAATCAAAGACGCTACTCCTAGACATGCAGCTTACGTCCTCAATTATTTGCTGTATGTATTCCAATTTCAGCCTTCTTCTACAGTTTTTGCCCTCTACAGCTCCCTATAGTACCATGGAAGTATTTCCCTGATGTCTTAACACATGTCCTGTTATCCTGTCCCTTCTCCTTCTAAGTATTTTCTGTCACATCAGATAAATCGCCCCTCTCATAGAGGCCTTCATTGCAGTATGTCCACCTGTCCGCTCTCTCCTCTGTATTTAACAGTGGAATTCCCGTTACACTCTTAACGTTACCACCCTTGCTTTCAATGCCTTCAAAGGCCCTTCTTTCTCTATTTCTTCACATTTTTTATGCAGTCATTTCGTCTTAGATTCCCTGCACTTACTATTTATTTCATTCCTCAGCGACTTGTATTTCTGTATTCCTCAATTTCCCTGATTATTTCTGTACTTCTTTCATCGATCACCCGAAGTATTACTTCTGTTAACGTTGGTTCCTTCAGACTTACCTTCTTTCTAGCTGTATTTTTCATTCCAACTTCTGTGATTGCCCGATTTAGAGATGTCTTCTTCAACTGCACTGCCTACTGAGCTACTTCTGTATCCCACTTCTTTGTATCTTGGTTCTTCCTGACTAATCTCTTGAACTACTCTTTATAACTACTAGATTGTGATCAGAGACAGCAAAGGACTTGGAAGAGAACTGAATGGACAGTGTCCTGAAAGGAAGATATAAGATGAACATAAAAAAAGCAAGACGAGGATAATGGAATGTAGTCGAATTAAGTTGGGTGATGCTGAGGGAATTAGATTAGGAAATGAGACACTTAAAGTAGTAAAGGAGTTTTGCTATTTGGGGAGCAAAATAACTGATGATGGTCGTAGTAGAGAGGATATAAAATGTAGACTGGCAATGGCAAGGAAAGCGTTTCTGAAGAAGAGAAATTTGTTAACATCGAGTAGAGATTTAAGTGTCAGGAAGTTTTTTCTCGAAGTATTTATATGGAGTGTAGCCATGTATGGAAGTGAAACATGGACGATAAATAGTTTGGATAAGAAGTGAATAGAAGCTTTCGAAATGTGGTGCTACAGAAGAATGCTGAAGATTAGATGGGTAGATCACATAACTAATGTGGAGGTATTGAATAAAATTGGGGAGAAGAGGAGTTTGTGGCACAACTTGACAAGAAGAAGGGACCGGTTGGTAGGACATGTTCTGAGGCATCAAGGGATCACAAATTTAGCATTGGAGGGCAGCGTGGAGGGTAAAAATTACAGAGGAAGACCAAGAGATGAATACACTGAGTAGATTCAGAAGGATGTAGGTTGAAGTAGGTACTGGGAGATGAAGGAACTCGCACAAGATAGAGTAGCAGGGAGAGCTGCATCAAACCAGTATCAGGACTGAAGACCACACAACAATAACATTGTGATCTGGGTCTATAGCTGCTCCTGGGTACGCCTTACAATCCGATACCTGATTTCGGAATCTCTGTCCGACCATGATGTAATCTAATTGAAATCTTCCCATATCAGCCGAGATTTTCCAAGTATACCGCCTCCTCGTGTGATTCTTAAACAGAATATTTTCTATTATAACTGAAATTTATTACAGAACTCACTTACTCTTTATCCTCTCTCATTCTTTGTCCCAAGCCCATATTCTCCTGTGACCTTTTCTTCTACTCCTTTTCCTACAACTGCATTCCAGTCCGCCGTGAGTACTAGATTGTCATCTCCCGTTACGTGCTGTATTAAGCTTTCAGTATTCTTATATACTTTCTGTGTCTCTTCATCTTCAGCTTGCGACGTCGGCATGTACCTCCTCCGCCCTCTTGGACAAATCCGTTGGCAGAATGAGGGTGACTTCCTATGACGGAAGTCTTGGGCCGCCAGTGCTGATAATTAATCATAATCTAAGGAGTGACGGGTTCCGAACGCGGGACGAAGGACCTTTTTGTTAGTAATCAAATACGCTACCCGTAGAACACAGGTTGCTAGAGATGAAAAGGGTGTAGCATTGGACGGGTGCAAGGAGGCGAGAAAGAACGAGAGGGGATATTGGGAATTCCCAGTCAGAGTTCGTAGCGGTAAATATGTGTTTGCCAAAGCGACCCTGGAGAAAAAACACGCTTTAAAGTAGTATGAGCTAAGTACGCGTAAGGACGGAGTAAGACAATGCTACTGACGGCAAATTAAGCGCCAATAACTATCAGCACAGAGTAACTCCAAATTTGTAAGTACTCGTAAAAGGATCTTAACTGATATAAGACAAGCAACAAGGTTTAAGAAGATTCAGTTGAGTTCGTTAATACAATACCTGCATTAATTGTGAAACAGAAATAGCAAGAATGGCGGGTACAGTAGAATTTTCTCTTTTCGGTAAGGTAAAGTGTAGTAACTTGAACAGATAAACAAAAAGACACAAATTAAATTTCCAGAGGTGTCCTAGAAAATTTTTGTGTCCAATCTCAACAAACTCAAACTCAAGAATTATTGCTACTGTTTGAATTGACACACAATATAGATGTTCCATGACAACACATATTTTTATACGAAAAAAACCCGGAGTGTCAAGGGGTATTGCAGCTTAAGTTGCGGATAAAAATTACGCTTCTTAAGACAGACGAGCAGCAAAAGAGTGCTTATTAGTTTCATCTATCACAGGACAAGAGAATATCGTAAATAAATACACAGGAAAGACAGTTCAAGAGACATGAGAATTAAACATAAGCGATTTTTTAAATTCTTATTACTGGTGTTCTGGAAGGGATCATCAGACATAAATGCTTCTAAACCGACAGTGGACTTAGCACATCTACAGAGCAGTGGAACAATAGTTAGAAAAATTTAATAAAAATTCGAAGTATAATGGTCCATTGAACAATAAAAGACACCGCAAAGAGAAGGTGCACGTTCTATATTTGACAACAAAATGAAACACCCAACAAAGCAGACTTGTAAAAGCAGAATATCAGAAAACTTTAGGATGGTACTTAACGTATTCTTTCAAAAGGTACTCCAAACTAGGGAGATCAAAATCCTTGTTAACAAAAAAGATATTTTAGAAAGTGCACGTCCTCATTTCTATAAGGGAAGTACAATCCTTACAAATTATAAAACAAAACTGAATATTGCAAACTGATGAGGGATGGCGCCTTTAAGCACCTGAAAATCTTCAGAAATACTTAAACCCTCCACAAAATACAAATAGGCAAGCACGTACTCACAAACTTGTTCATGTTTACAACCACTTAAAACAATCAAATAAGCTCATTGAACCTCAGCAGTTATTGCAGCTAGTTTCGTTGAAAAAGGAACTGGATTCTTTCTCTGAAGATCTCTAATACCCACAACCATTAAAAACCTATGCCAAACATTATAGTCAGCTAAACAAATACATTGTACCGTATACACACTCAGAGAAAAACTACAAGTCAGAACAAATGCAGTAGAGAAGAGATCCTTCAAAAGAAAACGGAATAGTTTCCCACAAAATTTCACAGCTGCTTGTACTCACTTAAAAAGTATACAGTGACTGACTTACGAATCATATGAAAACTAGGCTTAATTATGGGAGACAAGACGAAAGAAGGGATGAGAAAGGTGGCAGTATTTTTTTGTATAGTGGTCAGCGTGTATGTACCTTACGGTCTCTGCATACGGCAAACGTACACAGTTGACAGACTGCAATTTAAATGACCCAGAAACACACTGTTACCTCATCTCGAAACTCGTTGCGTGGTGAAATGAAACATGGCTGTCTAACTGCTCAGACCTCTAGGGACGACTGCTTTAAATATGCCATTTGACTGACTCAATCGTTTTTTTTCTCTACATTTAGCCACATTATTAGCTTTCAATGTATCTTCCTTAGCTTCTACAACAAAACATTATCTGTACATCAGAAATAACAGACACAGGCACAGTCCCTGTCAGGTGCACAAATAAACTCAATAACTGGCGAATAAAACTCTACGTATGTACTCAAAAACGTACGTATCTCCATATAAAAGAATTACACTGTCTTCTGGGGAATAACAACCGAAAGTCAACATATCCAGACTTAACAATTCACGGGGGTACAAAAGATCAGTCCTCCTTCATCACGAACTATAACTCATATTACACCGCTCAGTACTTCGTAGCTTCTTGTATTGAGTTAATCAGTTACTGCAACTACCAATTACGAGAAAACAAAAGGCTTGGATGGAAAAAGTGTACAAGGCGGAAACAGAATGTGTAGAGAGACAGGAAAGAAGAAAAAGGGAAGACGGACAAAGTTCAAGCCTTTCATTCCGCAATCTGGTATGTCTCACAACGTCCCAGCTGTTCCAGCAGCTTAAGTGCTTACCGTGTAATTACTACTGTGTACGCACCTGTAGCCTCATGACGCCTAGTCTCACTAGTAATCTGATACACAATACGAGGATGGTCTGAATCTAATGTTCAACACTGTTCTTACAAGGCCTAGACGCAGATGTAGCGTCTGTGCCTGTTCTTGCGATAAAAACAGATTCCCATCGAGGTTCAAAGGATTTAATGCGCTAGTGATTTCGGAAACCTTACAGAAGCAGTATGGAGCCACAGGGAGCTACAGAACCCTCAAGGCACTCACGTCTGTGAAGCAAAGTGATGAACCTTTTTTGATCAAGGGAACCAGAAGTGGTGCTTAAAGGAAAGGTGAAAAAAAGTAGACCCGAAAACGGCATGAAGGTGAAACAGAAAAAAAGTCCATTAACGGCCAGTAGACACTGTGGTTGCCAGATACATTTTTGCAATCTGCAAATGTCTGGACGTTAACTGAAAACTCTCAAAAGTATACCTGTAGAAACTTCTCCTCATAAAATGAAATCAAATAGTGTAACTTACAAACGTGTTAAAAGCAAACATGGGGGTTGCCTGACGTAGAGCCGGTCCTAAACCAAAAGAACACAAATACTGGCACTCCAAGAACCAAGAATGGGTGCCGACAATGCACCTAATAGTGGAAATAACACCTTTTCACAGTTCAAACGGACAAATGGATACGGAAAACATCACATGTTCTGGAGCCGTTTTTATATTAAAGCGTACATACTCACCTCTGTAAAAAATGTGCAATCTGTTGACCAGGGCTTGCCAACGTGTTGTCCGCGGACCCCTTAGGGTCCGCCAGCTCTTTCTAGGCGGTCCGCGGCCACCTTTCACCAAATCGTGTAAAATAATGAGTAAAAGTATTGAATAAAAATGTGAAAATCAAATTCATCACTTTTTTTTCGTGTGAAAAACATTTGTAGTTTTACTTCAGGTCGTATTCCCAAGCAGCCTTTGCGGTTCTTAAGTGAGAACGCATACACAGTTTAGTGCCGGTGTGTGTCTGTGTGTGTGTGTGTGTGTGTGTGTGTGTGTGTGTGTGTGTGTGTGTGTGTGTGTTGTTCTTAGCAGAAGTTAAACTTAAGTTAATAATGTGTAAGACTAGGGACTGAAGACCTCAGCAGTTAAGTCCCATAGACTTTACAAACATTTGAACATTTTTCTTCGGATTTCACGAAAACACACACACACACGACTGTTACAAAATATGCATGCTCCTTACACAACAATAGCCACCAGTGGGTGTCAACAGATCACAAGCGGCAGCTTGTCAACAGCGAACAGTTTGGACTTGACGTTGATTGCTCTTGGAGGAAGGCCGCTCCAACGTGTGAAATGTCAATTACCAAAAAATTTTAATCAGGCTATGGTATGTTGAACACAGGGAGTAAATCCACTAGTAAGTGTCTGGATACAATGGGAATTCAAATTCGATAGTTAATTTCAAGTTGTTTACATTCATCTCTAAAGCAAAGACTATTGATATTTTGGAGGGAGGGCGTGAGGGGGGAGGGGGGTCATTGGGAACATGACACTTGCATTAAAAAGCTTTCAGTTCCCATGGGTTTCGCTCTGAAATTTAAAATTACTGTGCTCTTGACTGACTAGGGGTCTGCCATAGATTTTCGACTGAAGAAGGGGTCCGCCAGCTGAAAAGGTTGGGAAGCCCTGCTGTAGACAACAGGCTTATGTCAGTGTTGGAAATAAAGCCAACAGTAAATATAAACAAATCATGAAAAACATTAGGAAAGCTAGTACCTAATATTCCACTAACCCACGTCAAAAAGTTAGCAGGTGAAAATACTTCCCAACAAAATGCAGTAACTGAATAACCTACGAAACTTACTCCAAAACTGCAAACTCCGAATTTTGAAGGGAAAAAGGCAGTCACACAGCAGCAGAAATGACTCATAAAATGAGAAACTGGAATAGCAGCACTTCTGAAAACCCAACTCTGAATTGAAGTTGTAGGTACATAAGGCACTAGGCTTGTGCTCCCAGATGGGAAAACTTTCATAAGCGGAACATTAAAATACGCACCTAATCGACAATTTTTAAGGTTCGGCAATGAAATCTTGAACTATGCTTTAAGCGAAATTAACACATTTACTCTGAAGTTCCTAGGATTATATATGTTTAAATTTTTTATGAATTTAAAAGTTTTATTTTCAGAAAATAATATATGTACCTTTTTCGCAGAAATTATTCAAGAGATTTCTATGGAATTTTCCCTGTTTAATCTGGTTGCATTCACTAAGCTTCTCTCATGATTTATTCGGAATATACCGAAAAATTGTAATAATTTTAGTTATAATTCTGCGAGTATAAAGTAAAATTCGTGCAAAATTCTAAGCACTTGTCCCATATCCCAGGTTACACTCAGAATATCAAAATTTACTCTTGAAACAATATTCATTATGGTTATAGAAATAAGTGTACAATATTTCATGATTCTAGCCTGCACAGACAGTAAGAAAAAGGGACATAAACTAAAAAAAAAAAAAACAGGGTAGTCAACAACTAATTTGAAGTTCTATCCAACGTTTTTCTTATGTCAGCTCTTTAGAAGGCCCCAGATTTGTATTCAGGGTCCTCTCTCCCTTCAAGGCCGTGTTCTGATTTTTTTTCTTTACTAGGTCTTCAATTGACTATTCAGTTGCAATGAGATACTGCAAATCTATTTTTCTCAAGATCTCTTGAGTATAATTTCATATTTTAAAGCCATTCTCTCTAATATCTTCCATCATTAAATACAAGAACTGCGTCATAAACTGCAATTCTGACGATTTTAGGAGAGGAATGATTGGTTCTCATAAATTGCAATTCTGACGATTGTAGCAGAGGAATGATTGGTTTTAGAGCATGGTTTCCTTACGAGTGAATTTAGAGACCGACTTGGATTCTTGTTTTTGACATGAACACACATTTCTACACTTTCAGCATCGACCAGAAACCTGTAACTGGCCTTGACAACACCCAGGATACAATTTGGATGCCTCTGCATGTGAGTGTAAGGGGTTATTATCCCACTATTTCCAGCAGATGTTCTTACCTCGGACCTAGTCTCATTATTGGTTTGTTGCTGTTTCTAACGTCTTTCAGTCACTAAATTCGGGAAACGTAAGGTTAAAATTGTGTGCCGGACCGACACTCGAGTTCGGGTTCTTTGCCTTTCGCGGCCAAGTGCTCTACCAACTGAGCTACCCAAGATACTGGTAGAAGTAAAGCTGTGAGGACGGGGCGTGAGTCGTGCTTGGGTAGCTCAGTTGGTAGAGCATTTGGCTGCGAAAGGCAAAGGTCCCGAATTCGAGTGTCGGTCCGGCACACAGTTTTAATCTGCCAGGAAGTTTCATATCAGCGCACACTCAGCTACAAAGTGAAAATCTCATTCCAGAAGCGTAGTTTATTGAGTTTTCTGTACATTCCTTATGACCGTGGCATTACTGAATGATGAAAGAATCTAATTCTTGCGTAAATCACCGTCAGTAGCACAAGGCCAAACAAGAAATGTTTCTTCATAAACAAAGCAGCTGGTCTGTTATTGTTTCCAAGATACGGAACAGGGTCACAGATGATCTATATAACCAAAGAGTTTATATCACAGCCTTCTAGATATATCCCGTGCAAGCTTGCTTGCAAGCAGTCCACGGAATCATCGTCCAGAGAGTAGTATTGCAGCGTTGATTCAAAACGTGGAAGAGGCGGGAAGGTCGGGTCACAAATTTAATTATTTTTCATGCACACCGGATGCGTTGTTACCATTGAAACTTATTGTTCATGAACTCTACTAATAAATAGAAATAAACTGAAAATTGACATTTTCGGCTAATCTCATGAACGTTCCCACTGTGTAGTCTGCTCTGAAGGTGGCACTTTCTGCTAGTATGTCGACATTTACAGTAGCTGTGGAGCACAGACAGGGGGCGACGGTAATGGTATGACATCCAGGGGCGGTGGCATTGTTACGGCCGGGAAGTTCGCACGCGATACCCGCGCAACAGCGGCATGGTCGCGTGTTGCACTGCGGTGAAGGTAGGCGACCGGGCATTGAGGATTGGACCGTCACGTGAATGGCAGCAAGAGGCTGTTCGGTGGCAAAAGTGCAGCTGTGTGAATGCAGGTGGGCCCCGGGCTGCAGCTTCATCAGGGTCCCGTAAGCAGCGTAGCGGCAGAGCAGCGTCGCCAGCCACACTGCACACAGCGGATGGGCGGCGTTTGTGGGCGACGCAGGTGGGCGACACACGGATGGGGAGCGGTGCCTGTGGGCGACGCACAGGTAGTGCGGCCCTAAGGTTGACGTGAACACAGGAGCGACACGGAAGCATCGCACGTTTTTAAATGCCCTGAGCGCGCGGACGACTTTACGACAGCTAAGGCCCAAGTGTGCGAACAGTCAACTGCGGCTGGCAACTAGTGGGCACGTGTCTCCGTCTGCTGCTACGCAAAGCGCAGTGGACTAGACACACCGCTGCATGGCCGGCAGCGAGATGGACTTTGCCTCGGGAACCATTATGTGCTGGTGCAGCATCTGTCGTGACAGCAAAGCCGGTGCACGATAGCTAGCAATGAAATAACGGTGGGGAATACTGCCACACCACATTTAACACGAACCGAAAATGAACAGCCACCCTTTCGACAAAAGGAGGGGTCCGGATTGCGCATCCGACGCCAGTTTCGAGCGGTCAGCATTGGCAAGTAGGCTCTCAGAGCTGATATTTAATGAGAACCGGAAATTTTGATAACTACAGAGCATATACACTCGACTGACAGAAGACATGGGATACCTCCTTTTCCCCGGCTTAGTGCAGCAACAAGACGTGGCATGGACTCAACAAGTCGTTGGAAGTCTCCTGCAGAAATACACAGCTATGCTGCCTATATACCCATCCACAACCGAGGAAGTGTTGTCGGTGCAGGATGTGCACGAACTGACCCATCGATTATGTCCCATACATTTTCGGGGCGATACACGCCGGGCGCTCTGGGTGTTCAAAACATTCGCTCGAATTGTCCAGAATGTCCGTCAAACTGTGGCTTAGTGACATAGCGCATTGCCATTTATAAAAGTTCCGTCGTTGACCTCTCGATTATTTCCCTAAGTGTTTGATACACGTCTGGCGCTCTGGATGGCCAAATCATGCGCTCGAATTGTCCAGAACATTCGTAGAACCAATGGGGAACAACTGTGCCCTGGTGACATGGCGTACTGCCATTTATAAAAATTCCATCGCTGTTTGTGAACATGAAGTCCATGAAGGGCTGCAAATGGTCTCCAAATCGCCGAACGTAACCATTTCCGGTCAATGATCGATTCATTTGGACAACAGGACCCAATCCATTCCAAGTAAACGCAACCCACACCATTATGGAGCCACCTGCAGCTTGCACAGTGCCTTGATGACAACTTGGGTCCATGGCTTCGTGGGTTCAGCGCCGCACTCGAATACTACCACCGACACTTACCGAATGAAATCGGACCTCAACTTACCAGGCCACGGTTTCCCAGTCATCTAAACTCCAACCGATTTCGTCACGAGCGTAGGGGAGGTGCTGCAGGCGATGTCGTGATATTAGCAAAGGCATTTGCTGGCATAGCCCATTAACGCTAAATTTCGCCACCATATCCTAACGGACACGTTGGTCTTACGTTCCACACCCATTTCTGCGGTTATTTCACGCAGTGTTACCTGTCTGTTAGCACGGCTGTTCCTCCAATGGAAACCCTTCCGCAACACCATCTGAAATAATACTCCGTTCATTTTTACTCTTATAAAATGCATTATTCGAAAGAACCATTTTTCTTGCTCCTGTCGTCCATACCTTGCACTCGGCTACATGCTTTTTACCAAGTGGCACCTGCTCTCCCAAACTGCGTCCAACTTTTAGTTTTTGCCCCGTATAATTTTTCACCTGCTTCCCAAAAACTGTTGAACCTCAATGACTAAGTCTTCTTCGGTGCTGTGTTGCACCGCCTCGAGACAATGACTGCTGCTGGCCTCCCTGCCACGGATTATGAGTAGAAGTATCTCGTTCTTCCGACTTCCATCTGTTTGGCCCAAGAAAAATCCCTCCGCAGGAAGCAGTGAGTGGATGATGCGGAGGTTGCTGGTGTAGCAAGGCGATGACTCCGACGTCGACAAGTATGTGGAACCATGTGGGAATACAGGTCCTTTCAGTAAGGTGGCGTAAGACAGTAGCATTGGAGGGAGGTTATGTGGAATAATATGGTTTTGCTGCCAAAAGTGTGGAGAACAACATGGTGTACCGGAATCCTGCTTTCATGAAAAATGTGTTTTGCATTACTTATGGTTCAAATGGCTCTGAGCACTATGGGACTTAACATCTATGGTCATCAGTCCCCTAGAACTTAGAACTACGTAAACCTAACTAACCTAAGGACATCACACAACACCCAGTCATCACGAGGCAGAGAAAATCCCTGACCCCGCCGGGAATCGAACCCGGGAACCCGGGCGTGGGAAGCGAGCATTACTAATTAACACCCCTCGTAATTTGAGTACGTGTGAGTGGGGGACGGACGGATCGGTTAACATAGACCAAGGTTTAGCCACACGTTCAAATGAATGCCGGTTGCGGTAGAAACTAGCGTGGAAATTTGCATGAAATTAGTGTTTTGCACGAAGACCACCCAGTCTGAAAACTGAAGTGTACAACAGCATGATGTCTGAGATACTTGTTTGTGATAATACAGTAGCAACCACTGTTGATGGTTTGTAGACCCGCGTACATAGTATGTAGAGTATTTTCGCTAGCATCATATCTCAGACTTTCTTATTAAAGCTTTGATGTTTAGAGGCTACGTTTACTACACTTTCAGGCTTCATACCACTCGGGATTGTCGGGATCACAGACTATTTCTTTAGTGTGGTTTATCTAAAATGTGGCTTAAGTTTGTATCGGTCATTCTTCTCGGTATCTCATTGTTTACAAACGACAGTATGATACAATTTAAAGTTCTCGCATGTTTCGGGGTTACGAGTCTCCACTAAGATTCAGGATCTAATTCTATTGTAGAACGCTCTTTTCTCATTCATTGCTTCCTGTTTTCTGTGTGGCTACATGAAGGCAGTTCTAGTGTAGAACTTCTGTTGCTAGAAGCCACAGTGATCGTGGAGTTTTCTCTTCAGTGATGAATGTTTACCGACGCAGCCTAACCTCTTGGTCACTGTAATGAGCAGGCTGAATGTGAAATAAACGGACGTAATCTGTTGTAAAATGTATTAAGCACGGCGATGCACGTGATGCCACATTACTACTGGAGTCTATATGACTCGGTAACTCTGTCAGCAAATGCGCAGCGATGACATAGTAGCAAAATACCACCGGGTACAATATTTTATATGGAATAATCTTTCTTTTTGAATAAATCTTATTATTGGCACCAATTAAATGTAAACCACGAAACGGTCCTTTTATTTTAATCGAGCTTTAACTTCCCTAGAACCTACATATATTTTATTTTTTGTTCAACTCAGATGGTGTTTAATATTTACATATTTCAGGTAAAGTTTGAATCTATTTCTTCATGTAAATAAATACACAAAGAGGCATGATTATGCGTTTGTATCAAATATTTATTTTCGCGGTAGCTTTGTGCAGGTGTCTGTGAAGATAATGAATAATTATAATAAATGAGCTACCGATTGAACTGTTGCACTATTAGTGATGAGCATCATGACATACTTTTTACTTAGACAATAGTTCATATCGATAATATAAAGTTCGTTTCAATCTTAATGTTTTTACGATTTAAAAAAAAACTAATTTCTAACATTTAGTACTAGTCAAAGCATTGTGAACTATGCTGGTGTGAATTGCGGCTGAATATGAACAGTTTTCGATTTTAATGCCATCCGGACTGTTTGTTAGAGTAGCTTGGTTCCATTTTAACGTTGTGCCGGTCCAAACAACATTGTACCCCTTAAGATCTTCTCCGCAGTTGCGGCTTGACTTTTCAGTAACCTTCACGTATTATTTTTGGAAGCTATACTCTACTTCACCACCAGTTTCAATTTCGGCAGTTATTTTGTTGTTACAAATAATGTATCGAAATACACCCACAAGCATTCATTTACTTTAAACCGGCAGTAGCGTTTCTTGCGAGCCAAAACTTAATGCGATGATTTTTGATTGATCTTAAATAAGCACTGACAGGTCAATAATATTTTGAGAAATGCCAAAGAGCAACGAACGTGTTTGT
Organism: Schistocerca americana; assembly: GCF_021461395.2. Taxonomy (NCBI): domain Eukaryota; kingdom Metazoa; phylum Arthropoda; class Insecta; order Orthoptera; family Acrididae; genus Schistocerca; species Schistocerca americana. Next base: position 484,646,236 of record NC_060124.1, on the reverse strand, counting down.
CTCTGAGCAGAACTTTTTGAATATGTCAATGAAGTACGCCGAGCAAATCAATACACAGAAAATAAATAAAAAAGTAAATGATGTGACGGTACTCAGGTCACAAGCGACACAAGTAAAAGCAATACAAATTAGTTTTCACCAATCCAGGGCTGACTGTAGGTGACAGAGAACGCAAAAAGCAAAATAATTTACAGAAACGTTAACGTATCACTACGTCACGAATACAGATCCGATTTTTGAAGAGTGTAAATAGATAAGCAGTACATGGATCATTTTTGCTTTTGTTACACGTTTGTGACTCTGCACCTCCTTCTGTAACTTGGCAGTAAGTATACTAGAGCGTCGTACCTTTTCCTCCATGTAACTCTGACCTGTAGCCCACACCTAACGATCGCAAATGAACTGTAAAAAACGTTTGCATGTCAAGCAAACCAGACTTATTTCTTTATATCAGGCTCTGCAAACCCGAAAACAATAGACTTTTACGGCAACTACCGTAAATTTCATAGTACCACGTCTGCATGCTAATCTAATGCTGAAATTTACGTTGGCTTTGGCATTAAACGATTCAGTTTCTCTTTCATTTTGTACGAGTAAAAACTAGCAGCAGACTTACTGTGAAGTTCACGTGGCGCGCCTTACGCGACCTTCGGAAGTGACTGTTACACTGCTACGTTATTTACGCGTGTGGGAAACGACGAGTGCGAAGCCCCAGTTTATATTTCGCGTACGTTTCGTGTATCCAGTTGTAGCCAGTATACGGTTAAATGTCACCTGATTATTGCCGCAGTTTCCCTGTTATTTAGTCATGACTCTGTAAAATTACTAATTTCTGGAAGGTTAATTTCTTCCGGAACTACTATTAAGCTCATGAGAAGTATTCGCAGTTGCGAAGATGGATAGCGGTCAGCTGCATACTGGAATGACGGCAGTGAAAACTTGTGAAGGATTTTCAGCTTATAGCGAGCGGTAGTCTTACAAGCAGGATACCCAAGCAAGCTTCATGGCCAGAACCAAACTTCCATTTGTCGTCAACTATTTGTCTAAAACCTGCACTTGTACACCCATTATGTATATTCCTGTAAAGGGAGGCATTTTAATGGAAAATCACTTCCCCAAATTAAAAGTCTCTCCTGTACTGTACGGGAACATATACACGGTGGTCCACTGATCGTGACCGGGCCAAATTTCTCACGAAATAAGCGTCAAACGAAGGGGAAACCAGATGGCGCTATGGTTAGCCCGCTAGGTGGCGCTGCCATAGGTCAAACGGATATGAACTGCGTTTTTTTTAAATAGGGGCCCCCATTTTTATTACATATTCGTGTAGTACGTAAAGAAATAAGAATGTTTTAGTTGGGTCACATTTTTAGCTTTGTGATAGATGGCGCTGCAATAGTCACAAACGTATAAGTACGTGGTATCACGTAACATTCCGCCAGTGCGGACGGTATTTACTTCGTGATATATTTCCCGTGTTAAAATGGACCGTTTACCAATTGCGGAAAAGGTCGATATCGTGTTGATGTATGGCTATTCTGATCAAATTGCCCAACGGGCGTGTTCTATGTATGCTGCTCGGTATCCTGGACGACATCATCCAAGTGTCTGCACCGTTCGCTGGATAGTTACATTATTTAAGGAAACAGGAAATGTTCAGCCACATGTGAAACGTCAACCACAACCTGCAACAAATGATAATGCCCAAGTAGGTGTTTTAGCTGCTGTCGCGACTAATCCGCACATCAGTAGCAGACAAATTGAGCGAGAATCTGGAATCTCAAAAACGTCGGTGTTGAGAATGCTACATCAACATCGATTGCACCCGTACCATATTTCTATGCACCAGGAATTGCATGGCGACGACTTTGAATGTCGGGTACAGTTCTGCCACTGGGCAACAAGAGATATTGCGGGACGGTAACAGATTTTTTGCACGCGTTCTATTTAGCGACGAAGCGACATTCACCAAAAGCGGTAACGTAAACCGGCATAATATGCACTACTGGGCAACGGAAAATCCACAATGGCCGCGACAAGTGGAACATCAGCGACCATGGCGGGTTAATGTATGGTGCGGCATTATGGGAGGAAGGATAATTGGCCCCCATTTTATCGATGGCAATCTAAATGGTGCAATGTTTGCTGATTTCCTACGTAATGTTCTACCGATGCTACTACAAGTTGTTTCACTGCATGACAGAATGGCGATGTACTTACAAAATGATGGATATCCGGCACATAGCTTGCGTGCGGTTGAAGCGGTTTGGAATTGCATATTTCATGACAGGTACATTGGTCGTCGAAGCACCATCTGGCCCGTACGTTCACCGGTTCTGACGTACCCGGATTTCTTTCTGTGGGGAAAGTTGAAGGATATTCGCTATCGTGATCCACCGACAACGCCTGACAACATGCGCCAGCGCATTGTCAATGCAAGTGCGAACATTACGGAAGGCGAAGTACCCCTTGTTGAGAGGAATGTCTTTACACGTTGAAAGGTGGCTACACTGAGCCACAGCGCCAGAGATTGCGCCAAAGAGTATTATTCAGCCGCCTCCACTGGCAGTGCTTGGGGAGAACATGTAGTAGTCAGTGCTTGTTGAGATGTCGTAGTGAAGAGTGCATGTTGAGAACTCGTAGCAGGGAGTGCTTGCTGAGATGTGGTACTGAAAAGTTCTTGTTGAGATGTGGTATTAGAGAGTCGGTGTGGAGATATTGTAATGATTAGAGTGCTTTTCGTCAATATATGAAGGTAAAAAAAAAAATTTTTTCCTTTTCTTTTTATTATCTCAGTGTCTTAAATAATGCGTCATTACAGGTTCAGTCAACAAAGCATCTGGCTTGCGTTCTTGTATTAGAGTGTAATTCTGCTTTCCTTAAGCAATTATAGTATTTCTATTTTTTAAGTACTTCAGTATAATTGATATTTAAAATTTCTTGTCTTATTGAAGAAGAACCGTGCCAGATGTGTACGTTGAATCACACTTCCACACACAGAACAGCTATACTTGTGCTTTGGTTTCGTAGGTTTTATAGTTGCTGGGGACTTAATTAATTAATTGTGTTAACAGGAAATTTTCATTTCACTCTTTGTTGTTGTTCTATGCAGTCAGATTGCGTACTAAAACTAGTCAGGGCCAACCGTTTACGAAACAGCGTAATCGGACTTACAGCTACCAAAATTAAAAATTATTTTCATTTTATAATAATTAAGCCCCCATGCACGTGGCGACCGCTGCTTCGGATCCTCCCTTGGAAATCTTCTGATTGTAAAAATAGTAGACACTAGTATTGTTGTAGTAATTTGTAGTTTAGTAATTGTAGTCTATTTTGCATATGTACATTTGGTAATTGTCATTCTTCTAATGGTATTTTTTCTCAGAATTTGATTTGTTGTCTTGTATACGCGTTTGACAATTTAGAGCAATTATTTCAATTGTTCGATTAATCGTGTTTGAGTGAAACATTTCGTGTAAATGGTATTGTTGGAGATAAGGAGTCATTGTGTGTAATTTTCGTACAGTGATGTGTTTTGTATGTTTTGTAAATGACTACGCGATCTATGAAAAAGGCAAAAATGATGGATAGTCAGAATGACGAAATTGTTGACATGGCGAGCTCGCCAACACAGGAGAACAGTATGTTGAATAATGAAGTGGAAAACAATGTAATAAGTCGGGAAGATAGACCGGAACCATTTCAAAATTTTTCTCAATCAGAAAATTCACAGAATACGAGATTAACGACGGAAGATTCTGTAATAGTATCGAACACAGATGGCGTTACAGCTATGACGAAGGAAGCTGGTTTTGTGGGAAATGGTAGGGGCGAAAGGAATTTTGAACTAGTTCATACGGAGCAGTTGATGAGTGCAATATTAAATTTGGGAACACGGTTAGACTCACAAATGGGAACAATTAAAACAGAGATGGGAACTTTACGATCTGAATTAAAAACTGATATGGGAACACTGGAAACACGGTTAGGATCTGAATTAAAAATAGAGATGGGAACTTTGGAAACACGGTTAGATTCACGAATCGGGACATGTTTCAAAAATATGAAAGATGAATTAAAGAAAGAAATCAGAGAAGAAGTACAACCGATTTTGAATGCTCACAATAATAGATTAGTTGCAGTAGAGATTAGACGAAGGGAACAGGATAGAGAACAGGAAGAAAGAGATCGCGTGATAGTACAGAAATTTTCAGAGTTAAATTTACAACGCGCACATGATAAGGAAGAAATATTTGAGAGAATCGAGAAATCCGTACCAAATGACAGAATAAATAACTTAACGCAACAGTGTGAACAGTTAACTACTAAATGTGACAATACCGAAACCCGAGTCGCGACACTTACAGAAGACGTAAATAAACAGAAAGAACAATTAGGTGACTTATCGGAAAGAGTTGAGGAGATCTCAGATAAATTGACAAGTCTTAGTTTAAATGGGGACAGAGATTCAGATGATACAGCACCATTGCCATTTGCAGAAAACGAAGAGTATGAGATCATAAACAAACATGTTGAAAAACAGGGAAAATTTAATGAACGCGCTAAAAGGGAATTTGAGGCATTAAAAAAGCAATTCAAACAAATTGAAGGGGAAATCGTAGGAAAAGATAGCAGAAAAAATTTAGAATCACAGGTAGCAGAGGGCTTTGAAGAAAATAATTTGTTTCATTTACGGGATGCAACAAGAGAGCGCCAGGCGCGCGAACTTGACAATAATCAACATTGGGACTGGGACAGACGCGGTAGGTCTTTGTCGCCACGAGGCGAAAACTTTGACTATAAACACTTCTTAACTGTTCGGAAATTTAAGATCTTTCGCAATTCTAAGAACGACATACATCCATGTTCATGGTTAGATCAATTTATGTACGCACTTCCGCCAAATTTGCCACTAAGTCACAAACTGGAAATTATGTGCGGCTATTAAAGTCCTCAGGGGATTCACTACTCTAAGTGAATATGTGCCGTAGCGAGCATAGGGCCCCGAGCTGTAGTGGTGCTATTTCCCTTTTAGTTTTCTGCACCGCTGCCTACTCTTTTACTATTCTTTGCATCTGTCAAAACAACTCTTCGACTATCAATCTATCTAGAGAGTAAGTAAACAATAACCGGATATGACTATTTTACCTAAAAGTGATTTCGGAAATTACCGTTTGGACTTACTGTACCTTCAGCAGCATTCATTCCTAGTTCAAACGAAATCTTACCTGTTTATCTTCGTGACAATATTACTTCTTATGTTGACGATATTCTTATTGCTAAACGTTCTTGGAGTGAGCACAACAAAATTTTGGATTCATTATTACGTATTTTTGCACGAGTTGGCATTACAGTGAACCTGGAAAAATTTGAATTTGGTCGTTCTCAGGTGAAATTTCTCGGTCACATTATTTCTACAGAAGGTATTCTTCCTGATCCAGAAAAATTAGACGCTATTCGTAATTATGCTGTTCCTACCACAAAACGTGATGTTCGTAGTTTCCTTGGTGTCTGTAATTTTCTTATGGGCGTTGTACCTACAGGAATTTGATTTTAGTATTGTTTACATACAGGGTTCTTCAAATATTGTTGCTGATGCTTTATCACGTGCACCTATGGGTTTGAAACAAAGTGCTGAAGAGGACTGCATAGAAAACAATTATTGTTTGATGTATATTCAAGGAGTTGCGTTTGAGAACTTTATTTCGTCTTCGCTCCAGGACATCGCTAAGGAGCAAAATAAGGATCCAATCTGGAAGGACATTAAGGAGAAGTGGAGGAGAAAGGAAAGCGTAGCGATTAGACAGCATTATTTAGTTCGCAATTACATTCTTTTTAAACGAAAATCGGTCGACAACTCTGTTTGGTTAGTTTGTATTCCTGATGAGTGGGTTAATAAGCTGATTTGGTATACGCATTTCAGTTATGCACACTTTGGTCCCAGAAAATGCTTTCATAAATTATGGGAAATTTGCTACTTCAGTAATATGGAAAATCGTATTCGATCTGTTCTGGCCAAATGCAAATTATGTCAAAAGGCTAAGCCGCCAACAATTTCTCACAGAGCACCGTTGTTTCCTATCATTCCAGCGAAATTAAAGGACATGGCTACAGTTGATTTGTTCGGTCCAGTGGTTCGTTCTACTAATGGTTTTGCGTACATTTTTATAGCAGTGGAGTTGACATCAAAATATGTGTGTTTTACACCGTTACGCAAAGCAACAGCTCGTTCAGTATCTAATGCTTTCATCAAACATTTTCTTAAAGAAGTTGCTCATGTTGATAAGGTTATATCAGATAATGGATCACAGTTTCGTTCTAAAATTTGGCTTCATACTCTACGTTGTCGTAAAATTAAACCAATCTTCATTTCACTTTTTCACCCTCAATCTAACGCTTCAGAGAGATGGATGAAAGAAATCAATAAATTGTGTCGTCTTTATTGTCATCAGAATCACAGAACTTGGGATCAGTATCTTCATATTTTTCAAAACATTCTGAATGAACTCCCTAATGATTCAACTTCTTTACCGCCTATACTGATATTAAAAAACAAAGCACCGACAAGTCGCATTTCTGAAATCGTTCCTTTTCCGCCTACACGGAAACTGCGGCATTCTGAAGTTGTCAACCTGGCTCTACAAAATATTGCATCTGCGGCTGCTAGAAGAGAGAAATGAGCTAAACATCCTGGTCGTTTAAAAATCTTGTCATTTGGTCAAAAGGTGTTAATTAAGTCTCATCGTTTGTCTTACAAAGGAAAAGGCTTGTGTCGCAATTTTTTTCTGCTTTATAACGGTCCATATAGAATTCGCAAAATTATACATGATAACACTGTTGAAGTAGAAACTCTTAAATCACGACGCTCTAAGGGAATACATCATATATCTAACGTTAAAATTTTTGTGGAATGACATACTTTTGAGAAACTAACAGCTAGATGTAAACATGCAGAGAATACAAGGATACCGCGCTGTGTTTTGGCGGCGGCATATACTCAAAGCAACAGTCAAGTCTGTTCGCCGCACAAGGCAGTCGTTGACCGCAAACAATTGCTTCCTACGTCAGGCGCCTACAGCTGATCGAGCGCTCAGTGCGAATGCACTGACAGCCGTAAACAAATACACAGTCTAATTTCTCCGACTAAATTCAGTATAAAGCTATAGTGCCTTGATGAATTATGTTATTAACATTCAGTATTTTTCAGGATACGGTTCTATAAAATATTTAAGAACTTCAGGTAAATTCTGTGCGTGTCCGACGTTAAGACGACTTGCTATCGAGAAATTTTCAGGAAGAATGTAATTTCGAAGAAGAAACTAATAAACTAAAAAAGGTAACTATTAATTGAGTTCATTTTTCAGGTAACATATTTCCACTTAGGTACGTACTTTAGACGTCATTTGCTGCTCGCAATTACGTGATTCATACTTTGTGCTAATTTCATGTTCTATGAATTTACTTGTGAAGTGACGTGCTTGCGTACATTTGCTGATTTTTGTCAATGTTTTATTAGTGAACAGGGCTGTTATTTGTATATATTATGCATCGCTTGGCTGCACTGCTTCTTCACTGATGTCATATTTTTTTATTATGTGCCTGCTGTGCTTATTTATTTAAATTATAATTGTCACCTGATTAATTGTGCTGATGTGGTTAGGTATGTAAGTTATACTTTGTGATTTATCTGCTTGCGCCTTCATGTTTACTTATTAAGATTACATATGAACATTTATTTGCTTATGCTGATATGATGCTAATGACCTGTTTATTATGTTAGATAACATATTTGCTGCCTTGCTTATGGATTGCATATTTACACAGTTCTGTTTTGTTGTCATAACTACTCTTTAATTTGGTATATAGAAAATGCTGATATACTGTGTATGAACATAAAGTTTAGGTCACATTATTGTATTAATTATAGATTGTTCGCTTGGCAGAGCCTCGTTGTAAGAATTGTGCTGCATCCACTTGTTGACATTCTGTTCTCTACTGGTATATTTACTCTCTATTGCATGTTTTGCTTACGCTCAGTGCCTTATATTTTTAAGATAGGAAAATGAACTGCTGTAATTCGACATAAACGACATTAGTACAAGAAACTTCATAGAAGTCACATGAGCTGAGGTTTTATGGAAGCTGTATAAATTTATGCTAATAGGAAGGAAGCTAACGACATGACATACCAAAACTAGGTTTAGACCATTGACAGTTATTACACTGCATTTTTCGTGAGCAATTGAAATAGGAAGTGACACTTGACACAAAAAATACTCCACATGTTGGCTTCTGCCATAATTCTTGAAGTGGTGTACACACTGTGAAATATTATGATCATTCACACTCCGTAATCGTACTTCATTACTGAGAGTTATTCGAACTAAGTCTGTTAGAGGTCATGTATGCATTTCTTTGTTTATAATTCATAATGAGTAGAAGATTTGGGTCAGATGGATTACACAGAGGTTGTGTGTTGACAATGTGTCTTCGAATTGTATGGGATGATGAGGTTTGCATTAGGATTTTATCTGTACTTGTTCGAGGAGACTGACTAGAGGAAAGAGTTGTTATGGAAGTGAAATGATATTGGTAATAAGGTTTATATGTATCGACGTATTGAAGAGGTATTATTGAGGTATTATTGAGATTATGTGAAGTTGATGATTATTGGAGTTTTGGTGGACAAGAGGTAAGGTAAATGCTATTAATGATAAGGTTTATATGTATCGACGTAAGAGGTATTATTGAAGTATTGAGATTATGTGATGCTGATGGTTATTGGAGTTTTGGTGGATAAGAGGTAAAGTAAGTGAGGTGCATTTTTTTTTTGTTGGTCTATATGGAACAAGGAGGATGAAGATAGCAGACTAGAACACTAAAGTGGAAGGAAGATTGTCTACACACACTTTGTTAAATCAATAAGCAGTACATACTTTTTTTTGGAGAGAGGAAGTAATTGCATATCTTGGCTCACTGACAGTTGTTCAGCAACCGTACATTTTGATCTGGCTTGGCAAACATTGGTCTTGACATGATGACTATGACGTTGACTAACTATTATTGACTGTTATACATTGCTGCCACTACTACTTGATACACATGATGAACATGAAATTTTGACAGAATTGCATTTACACAGTTAACACTATTCAATTACACAGTAGTACCTAATGTGGATGAAAGATGAGTGAGTGTGTTTTGTGTGTTTTCCTTTCCTAATCCCAAATAATTAGTCCCAACCTATCTCCTAAATATTATTTTACTTGTTTGTTGTGGCTTGCACTGACACCCATAAATATTATAAGTTTACTGATATTTGAGTATTTGTAATAGTTAATATGACAATTATCTGACATCATTTGTGTGTTTGTTATGATTTGTATGTTTAGTGTAAAAGCATTTGTATGTGGATTCAAACTATTGTTCATGCCTGAACTGTCTGATTAGTGATGGTGAATATTATGAACTGTTACCTGCACTTTTTCAACATAATGGGTGCCACTTAGAAATGATTAATTTCTGCTGATGAACTGTGTGATCAGTGATAGTAAATATTATGGATTGTTACTTGTATTTTTTCTACATGATTGGTGCCACTAGGACATGTTTAATTTCTGCTTATAAACTCTGATGAACAGTGTGATCAGTGATAGTGAATATTATGGACTGCTCTCTGGACCTACTCAACTTTGTTGGGTGCCACTGATGAACTGCTTCTACTGAGATAATGTCACTTGTTGGTGTCTGCACCTGTTCAACATTACTGGGTGCCACTGATGAACTGCTTCTACTAAGATAATGTCACTTGTTGGTGTCTGCACCTGTTCAACAATGCTGGGTGCCACTAATGGAACTGTTTCTGCTGAGTGATGTCACTTGTTGCTGTCTGCACCTGCTCAACATTGCTGGGTGCCACTGATGGACTGCTTGTACTGAAATAATGACTTGTTGGTGTCTGCACCTGTCAACATTGCTGGGTGCCACTGATGGAATTGCTTCAACTGAGAAGATGTCACTTGTTGGTGTCTGCACCTGCTCAACATTACTGGGTGCCACTGATGGACTGTTTCTACTAAAATAATGTCACTTGTTGGTGTCTGCACCTGTCAACATTACTGGGTGCCACTGATGAACTGCTTCTACCGAAATAATGTCACTTGTTGGTGTCTGCACCTGTTCAACAATGCTCGGTGCCACTGATGGACTGCTTCTACTGAAAAGATGTCACCTGTTGGTGTCTGTACTTGCTCAACATTGCTGAGTGCCACTAATGGAACTGCTTCGACTGAATGATGTCACTTGTTGGTGTCTGCACCTGTTGACCATTGCTGGGTGCTACTGCTGGAACTAATTATTGAAAGCATTTTATGTGAACATTTGTATAAACTGATTTTTTGTGTATTGTGTAAACTATTATGTAAAGTCACATGTATGAAAGGAAGTTGTATTGCTTACTGTGTTTCATATATTAGGTTATTGAAAGGTCAGTGCAAAGCCAAAATTTTAACTAATTATGTGATATTTAGGTATTAATATTATCTTTTATTTTTGTCTGTATTTTTGTGGACGCATTTGGTGGTATTTTCACCACCAATGCTGGCAAAAATACCATCATATTCTGGCCCGTGGAGGAGGGGCATATGAAAGGTGGCTACACTGAGCCACAGCGCCAGAGATTGCGCCAAAGAGTATTATTCAGCCGCCTCCACTGTGCTTGTTGAGATGTCGTAGTGAAGAGTGCTTATTGAGAACTCGTAGCAGGGAGTGCTTGCTGAGATGTGGTACTGAAAAGTTCTTTTTGAGATGTGGTATTAGAGAGTCGGTGTGGAGATATTGTAATGATTAGAGTGCTTTTCGTCAATATATGAAGGTAAAAAAAATTTTTTTCCTTTTCTTTTTATTATCTCAATGTCTTAAATAATGCGTCATTACAGGTTCAGTCAACAAAGCATCTGGCTTGTGTTCTTGTATTAGAGTGTAATTCTGCTTTCCTTACGCAATTATAGTATTTCTATTCTTTAAGTACTTCAGTATAATTGATATTTAAAATTTCTTGTCTTATTGAAGAAGAACCGTGCCAGATGTGTACGTTGAATCACACTTCCACACACAGAACAGCTATACTTGTGCTTTGGTTTCGTAGGTTTTATAGTTGCTGGGGACTTAATTAATTAATTGTGTTAACAGGAAATTTTCATTTCATTCTTTGTTGTTGTTCTATGCAGTCAGATTGCGTACTAAAACTAGTCAGGGCCAACCGTTTACGAAACAGCGTAATCGGACTTACAGCTACCAAAATTAAAAAATTATTTTCATTTTATAATAATTAAGCCCCCATGCAACGTATTGCCAAATGCATTGAGGTTGACGGACTTCATTTTGAGCATTTACTGCATTAATGTGGTACTTACAGGTAATGACGGTGTAAACAGCATGCGTTCTTAGAAATGATAAGTTCACAAAGGTACATGTGTCACACTGGAACAACCGAAATAAAATGTTCTAACGTAGCTACGTTCTGTATTTTAGTTTAAAAAACCTATCTGTTACCAACTGTTCGTCTAAAATTGTGAGCCATATGTTTGTGACTATTACAGCGCCATCTGTCACAAAGCGAAAAAAGTGGTCCAACTAAAACATTCATATTTCTTTACGTACTATACGAATATGTAATAAAAAATGGGGGATCCTATTTTAAAAAACGTAGTTGATACCACTTTGACCTATGGCAGCGCCATCTAGCGGACCAACCATAGCGCCATCTGGTTTCCCCCTTCAAGCTAGACAAGCTTCGTTCTTTGTAGTTATTTCATTTGACGCTTATTTCGTGAGATATTTGGCTCGGTCACGATCAATGGACCACCCTGTATATTGGAAGTACGAGTGCAGGTTGTAGGCACACGATGGACGACATATGGAAGTTAGGGTCTGGCCATGAAGGGTGCTTCGACAGCCAAATTGTAAGGCAACTGCTGGCGACAAGCGGGAAATCCGGGTTCGAACCCAGTTTTCGACCCATGTTGGGAACAAATTTTCACTGCCGTCTTTCCATTATACAGCTTATGATTGTCCATATTCGTAGTTGCGAATACATTTCATGTGTTTCGTAACGGCTGCAGTCGTCGCAGTGCCCACTCCTTCGCAGATGCTCCCATGTCCGAAGCGAAATTGTATTGATCTTCTAAGCAACACAGGCAGTGCAGTATCGTATCACTGTTAACACATTTTCTTTTTAAAATCGATTTACTAAAAAAATTTTATATCCGATTACGATCATTTAATTTTTCTTTTTTTTAAGAGTGTGATTGGGTCTTATTTTTCTTTTCTCTTTCATTAAATGCGTCAATTCAGAGAGAAAACAATAACGGTGCAAACACACAAGATTTCATGTCAAAGAACATGGACAGTTTTATTCAATATTCGCTTACAACATTTGGATTTGCGAAGTATCATCTACAGAACCGCGTTACGTGTTCATTTGGCTTGATATGAAATAACAAAAAATTAAACCCTCACTACAACAAGAATTATGCTTCACCGCTGCAGGCGTCAGCTTTCTGTGGAAACAACTTCCCAGTCTACCTTGTACAACGCTTAGATGACTCCAGATACCAGTTTATGAAACGATTACAGTGTGTAAGGTACCAGGACATGGGCACTTACACGTTAGCTTACCAACATCAGTATAAATAATAAAGGGACTGGCAAGGGCATCAGATCATGAGTTTATTGAATAATGATAAATATGAGGCACTCTCGAGCAGTATTCCTTGCATGTCTGCATGATTAAGTCACTAACTTAAAGCGTCGGTCAAAAGAGTAGGAAGTTGAGAATTGTGGAATATAAAGTCTGCAGCTGGCCGTAGCTCACCGGGCCGCCGTGGGCGGCAGGTAGCGGTCACCGGAAACGCGGGACAGTACGGAGCTTTTGGGGATAGCCCGGCATCCGGAGCCACCTGTGCTGGGCAACATGTGGCGGAGACGGGAATTTCGTTTGCCTAGGGGCGTTATGACCTACTCCATCATTGGATAGATCTCAGTGGAGGGATTTCGGCGATGATAGAGCGTTCGACATTGGCCGAAACTGAGTATTCTTCTGCCGCGTTTTCGTACGCGTGGGAGACGGGAGAGTTGTGGAGAGAGCGTACTTTGCCTTCAGCCATCGAGCGGTACGGACTTGGAGACGGCGTCTTGGCCATCGTCTTCGAAGGGAGATATACGGTCTGCATCGCAGCACTGCACCAACGCGTGTTCCGTGCAGAGTTCTGCGGTTAGAGCTCTTTGTGTGCTCAGAAGCGCGATTTTCACCAACGCTTAACCACTTCCAACAACTTACCTAATATTCTTGATCTGGTAGTTATGCTTGCGAGGTGCCGAGTATTTATCAACGCAGCTGCCGGTAATATGGGCGCGTAATTGCAAATTGTTAATGTGCCATTCTCAGGAGTGTGTGGGTGGACAAAGAAATTCCCTTTTTTTGTAAATTTTGTCACTTGTGGGGTATATCAAATTAAAAAGCCAGTGTAGCCAGCATTTACCCTGTCCCAGTAAGCTTTACATGTACTCTAGTCACTGCACACCTTGCCCAGATGGGAAGGAAAGAAGGTTGGCGGTCTTCTGTGTCAGCGACGGACAAATAAGTTTACAAGTGCTTTTCACTTTTTGAGACCAAATTGTCTTGCTCACTAAACTGTCCTTTCAAGGCCTCTTTAGGATGTTTGTTACCACCTCAAGTTTTATAATTCTTAATAGCCCAATTCTTAATGACCGTTATCGTCTAGGATAGGGGGCGCTCAACGCCGAGGTTACCAGCTGTAACTTCATAGATTAAGGTTCGACCTGCGACAGCAATCGCACAACTTGCGTACGGGTCGCTAGACGCCGCCGCGAGCGCTAAGAATGCATTGCGATCGCAGGCGCGCGTGTTGCGTACGGGCCGCGAGGTGCCGCCACGAGCGCAACCGTATATAAGTGCCGACGGAGTTCGGCCAGCTCTCATTTTGTTGTTATCTCATTTTGTTGGCATCTCATTTTTGCCTATTCTCGAATTTGCTTAGTTGCTTAGCTCTTATTCGTTTAATGCTCATGTTATTGTACTCTCTTTCAGCAATGCCGGCCGCGGTGGTCTAGCGGTTCTGGCGCTGCAGTCCGGAACCGCGGGACTGCTACGGTCGCAGGTTCGAATCCTGCCTCGGGCATGGGTGTGTGTGATGTCCTTAGGTTAGTTAGGTTTAAGTAGTTCTAAGTTCTAGGGGACTGATGACCTAAGATGTTGAGTCCCATAGTGCTCAGAGCCATTTGAACCATTTTTCTTTCAGCAATTCTGATTGTTTTGATTTACTCCCAATTGAGAAGTGCTCATTTTGTCATTTCACTTTTGCATATTTCTCACTTTGTTAATAATATGCTCCTTAGCTTTTTACAGTTGAATTGATTAACATAGTCTCATGTTCTGTTTGTTCATTTCAGCCTGTTCATATTTTGTTGTTCTTCAAATACTGTAATAATTATCGGAAGCATTTCTTCCCTTAAACTTGTGTAAAGTATTCTCGCTGTAGAATTTGTTCTGTGACACAGGTGAGTGGTTTTGAATATGAATTATATATGAAACTGTGCTTTAAAAGGAATTTATTTTTTCAGTTTGTACTACATCAGACGATTTTGTGATATGAGGGAGGAATTTGAGGGGAGAACTCATGGAAATAGTCTTAACTGATCCTCTTTAAAAATAAAAATTTGTTCAAATGGTTCAAATGGCTCTGAGCACTATGCGACTTAACTTCTGGGAAAATCAGTCGCCTAGAACTTAGAACTAATTAAACATAACTAACCTAAGGACATCCTGCCCGAGGCAGGATTCGAACCTGCGACCACAGCGGTCACGCGGTTCCAGACTGAAGAGCCTTTAACCGCACGGCCACACCGGCCGGCTAAAAATTTGTGAGAGACAGATTGGTTAGGTTAGGTTAGTGTTGTTTAACGTCGCGTTGACAACGAGGTCATTAGAGACGGAGCGCAAGCTCGGGTTGGGGAAGGATGGGGAAGGAAATCGGCCGTGCCCTTTCAAAGGAACCATCCCGGCATTTGCCTGAAACGATTTAGGGAAATCACGGAAAACCTTAATCAGGATGGCTGGAGACGGGATTGAACCGTCGTCCTCCCGAATGCGGGTCCAGTGTGCTAACCACTGCGCCACCTCGCACGGTTGTGAGACAGAAAGACGTGACACTGTAGGCACCGAAAATTTATACGTCACACACCCCGTGACCACTATCATATTGATCACCACAAAATGACTAGCAAAACGAACCTACGGTTAACAGTTCTACTGAAAGTATACAGGTAGTTACCAGAATCGTCGGATAGTTATCCGTTCAGCCTGCACATGCAAATTCTCGGTATTAACTCTTTCGCGGCTACAAGGGCCGAGCGTCCTGGCAGCCCGGCCGGCTGTCTGGAGGAAACAGTGTGTGCCTGGCCGGCGGGCAGCGGGCTCAGACCTGTGATCCCTTTAGGCTACGCCCACTGCAGGCTTCCCGCTCGTTCCGGCGCAAACAGAACCACTGTTCGGTAATGTTGTTCCTAAAAGCCGTGTACCCTGTGTGGTCACAGTGGTTATGGTGTCTGATAACTATGAATGAGAGCTTCGAAACTAACCAACACTTTCAGTTATATGTATATTATGGGCTGAAAACAACTGGATTACAAAACTGATGAGAACTTTTTTAATAGTAATTCATATAACTAGCGACTTACACTGTGGATGTATGTTTCTACAACATATTAAAATTTAATTAAAATCGAACGAATATGTTCAAAGATATATACACTATTCGCCATCACAATTCCTACACCAAGAAGAAATGCAGATGATAAACGGGTATTCATTGGACAAATATATTATACTAGAACTGACATGTGATTACATTTTCACGCAATTTGGGTTTATAGATCCTGATAAATCAGTACCCAGAACAACCACCACTGGCCGTAATAACGGTCTTGATACGCCTGGGCATTGAGTCAAACCGACCTTGGATGGCGTGTACAGGTACAGCTGCCCATGCAGCTTCAACACGATACCACAGTTCATCAAGAATAGTGACTAGCGTATTGTGACGAGCCAATTGCTCGGCCACCATTGACCAGACGTTTTCAATTGGTGAGAGATCTGGAGAATGTGCTGGCCAGAGCAGCAGTCGAACATTTTCCGTATCAAGAAAGGCCCGTACAGGACCAGCAACATGCGGTCGTGTATTATCCTGCTGAAATGTAGGGTTTCGCAGGGATCAAATTGAGGGTGGAGCCACGGGTCGTACCTCATCTGAAATGTAACGTCCACTGTTCAAAGTGCCGTCAATGCGAACAAGAGGTGACCGAGTCGTATAACCAGTGGCGCCCTATACCTTCACGCCGGGTAATACGCTTCACGCTTCTAATGTGCGGTCACCGCGATGTCGCCAAACACGGATGCGACCGTAATGAAGCTGTAAACACAACCTAGATTCGTCCGAAAAAATGACGTTTTGCCATTCGTGCACCCAGGTTCGTCGTTGAGTGCACCATCGCAGGCGCTCATGTCTGTGATGCACCGTCAAGGGTAACCGCAGACATGATCTCCGACCTGATAGTCTATGCTGCTGCAAACGGCGTCGAATTGTTCGTGCAGATGGTTGTTGTCTTGCAAACGTCCCCATCTGTTGACTCAGGGATCGAGACGTGGCTGCACAATCCGTTACAGCCATGCGGATAAGATGCCTGTCATCTCGACTGCTACTGACACGAGGTCGTGGGGATCCAGCACGGCGTTCCGTTTTACCCTCCTGAACCCACCGATTCCATATTTGCTAACAGTCATTGGATCTCGACCAACGCGAGCAGCAATGTCGCCATACGATAACCGCAATAGGCTACAATCGGACCTTTATGAAAGTCGGAAACGTGATGGTACGCATTTCTCCTCCTTACACGAGGCATCAGAACAACGTTTCAACAGGCAACGCCGGTCAACTGCTGTTTGTGTATGAGAAATCGGGTGGAAACTTTCCTCATGTCAACACGTTGTAGGTGTCGCCACCGGCGCCAACCTTGTGTGAATGCTCTGAAAAGCTAATCATTTGCATATCACAGCATTTTCTTCCTGGTCGGTTAAATTTCGCGTCTGTAGCACGTCATATTTGTGGTGTAGCAATTTTAATGGCCAGTAGTGTAGTTTCAAAGTGAGTAGTGCGTAACAAAAACGCCCAAATATCGGACGATACTTGCTACTATCTTAAATAACAAATAATTACAGAAATTTCAAACCAAATTGTGTCATTTAACAGGACTCACAGTTAAACAAAGAAAAATATATCTGGATAACTCATTTTGCAATAGGCCCATGGCTTCGTTTGCAGTTAAGAACTAAAGTCGATTCTACACAGTAATAAATCGGATAGTAAACGTGTATCTTCTTCTTGCTCACTGTTTATTTTTTCACCTCGTCACGTTCAGTACGGTTTACTTTATTGGTTTTCCATCCTTATTTTTGACGCAGGCTTTAGACTGCTGCTGGCTGAGTTAAAAACCAATTTTTTTACTGTTACTGACTTTTTTTTATTTTTTACTTTCCTTTATTTTAAACGTACACATTTACTAAAATATCCTAATATTTCTTTAGTGAGCGATATTTTTCGAAACATAGCACCATGCACAGAGCCACATCACACTTTTTGCATCTTATGTGTGTAATTTTTCGCTGTGAATGAGCAGTACATACTATACAGCATCTCTCGGGAATCTCCTTTTTCTCCGTTGCTACGAGGAACCCTGGATAATGTCCTTCTTTATTCTGCACTCGTAAAGGGCTTTCTTCTTTGCTTGTCTGTGGGATCGCATTTTTACACATTTGGCTATGAAATTTATCAAGCAACTGACTGTTTATTTCCAAGTGGTATTTCACTGGTTGTATCTTCTGATTCTCTTGTGTTTCAAAAATAGTTTTTGCATTAAGCACACACAAGTCAGTCAAATGAAAGAATACTTTCTTGTACCACTTCATTGTCTTTCGGATGCACTGTGCGGAAGATAACAGCATGCCTGTCTTATCAACTGCACCCACATCATATTATAGCTGACAGCACAGGTAAGTTTCAGTTTGTTTTGGCTCGTTCTATGTTCTTTCTGCTCTGTCGCCACAAACTCTGGTCCATTTACGGTGGAAAGCAGTGTCGACAATATAATCCAAAATATAATTGGTTTGTACGTCACAAAGGACGAAAATTTTAATGCCAAATCGGCTACGTTTATTTGGTTCAAAATGGCTCTGAGCACTAAGGGACTTAACATCTTAGGTCATCAGTCCCCTAGAACTCAGAACTACTTAAACCTAAATAACCTAAGGACATCACACACATCCATTCACGAGGCAGGATTCGAACCTGCGACCGTAGCGGCCGCGCGGTTCCAGACTGTAGCGCTTAGAACCGCTCGGCCACTCAGACTGGCGTTTACTTGGTATGTAATGTTTAAATAGGATCCTTCCTTTGAAAAGTAGCAGACTTTCGTCGATCACTAGATTTTCTAAGGGTACTACTGCCTTGCGGAGTTTACTGTTCGAGTGATCTACAATGACACAAATTTTACAAGAATATCTTGACGTACGGTGGAATTGTCACTGAATTGCAATGAACGCAGGCTCAACTTATACTGGTCCCTGGCCATTATGTAAGAAAATATTGGTGTTTGAAGCAAAGAATCTGTCAACCAAATTCATTCACTTCTGGCTTTTTACTTCTAGGCATAAGCAGAGAACACACTAGGAAGCAATAAAATTCTGCTGACTCTGTATACTTCCAGCGTGCTAATCTCCTGGGTACTGTCATCATTTTTTTGGTAATAAATTTATAATAATTATTGATCTGTGTACACATGCCAGAAACGAATTCCATGTGAATGTGTAAGTAGGCTGTTTATGTTTTCTTGTTGCCAACGTTACGTAGCGCTCTGTATGAAAATCACTGGCTGTGCTGTGTGCAGTCTGTGTCTAGTTTGCATTGTTGTCTGCCATTGTAGTGTTGAGCAGCGGCAGCTGGATGTGAACAGCGCGTAGCGTTGCGCAGTTGGAGGTGAGCCGCCAGCAGTGGTGGATGTGGGGAGAGAGACGGCGGAGTTTTCAAATTTGTAATACTGGATATCATGAACTGCTATGTATATTATGATTTTTCAACGCTATTAAGGTAAATACATTGTTTGTTCTCTATTAAAATGTTTCATTTGCTAACTATGCCTATCAGTAGTTAGTGCCTTCCGTAGTTTGAATCTTTTATTTAGCTGGCAGTAGTGGCGCTCGCTGTATCGCAGTAGCTTGAGTAGCGAAGATTTTTGTGAGGTAAGTGATTTGTGAAAGGTATAGTTTAATGTTAGTCAGGGCCATTCTTTTGTAGGGATTTTTGAAAGCCAGATTCCATTGCGCGAAAAATATTGTGTGTCAGTTTAAGCACGGTCAGGTATAATTGTTCTAAGGGGACGTTTCACATGAAGTACAAAAAGATCTAAATGACTTTCTGACTCTTCGAAGTCTGCTTTTAACTTGCTAAATGTGTTCACAAAACGGTGTCGTTCCGTCACTGTATGATTCTCTGTCCACTCATACTTACTTTTTCCTGACGAAGTTCCATTTATTTCATCTTTTTTCCGTCTTCAGAGGAAGAATCTTCTGTTCGTGATGTCGAGGATTCAGCAGTGCGTCCAGACGCATTCAACTCTTCGTGGAAAGAAAGTTTCGAAGTATCATTACAATCTTCGTCGCTACTTTTCGTAAGAATATCCATGATTTCCTTATTCGATAAACTGCGTGCCGACATGGCGAAGGCTACACACACGAACACTGTCGTCTCACCAAAAGCGAAAAGGGGACTGGCCGAATGTTAGGCTTGTAAGCAGAAAGGGCCCAGGGGAGGTGAAAACTAAATCACTTTCCTAGGTTACAAAGAAGACCAGATAATGAAGGTGTTGTCAGAAATGGGAGCTAGTAGAAGTTCTATTGTGTACATTTACCTGCTCTCGAGCACGGGCGTATATGTATGCCATTAGTCGTCTGGACTTCCCGCCTGCCGGGCGTTCATGAATGGCCGTAGCCGCTTGGACTTTCCGCCCGCTGGGCGTACATCCACCGGGCAAACATGTTATTTGTCTTGCCATAAGAATGTGCAACTCGCTTTTTGAAATTTCTCGTACTTTATAGTAAAGGCGACTTAAGTTCTTAAGTTACATGTTTTTGGAATGTTGAGCTAACTAACAAGTAATCAAATAGCTGACGGTAACTTCTGTGGGTGAGATAACAAACAACAGTTATAGGACACAGCTTTTCATTGCTATCGTGAGATTGAAAATACAATAAAATAGAAGGTAAACGTAAACGCCACACACGGATTAGGCCTTAGGTCTGTTGCCGATTGCTATCAATCTTTATTTCATTAGTACAAGATTATAGTGCATTCAGTGAGACCAGTTACATCCTTCAAATGCCTAGCAGTATACCTAAGGGGCGATTTGAAATGCAACGACCACAGAGAATTAACAGCAAGTGAAGCAGATGTCAGACTGTCATTCATTGGTAGAGTCCTCAGGAAACGCAGTCCGCCAACAAAGGAGGTAGCGTACAAAACACTCGTTCGACCAACTCTTGATATTCCTTACGTAGTGGAAGTAACATTGATATCATTGTCTGATTACATCACTGTCCGTACTGCTGCACTCTTCCGAACTCTGCATGTGTGAGATGGTGTCTTCCTACCTTGCAGGCCATAAGTTCAACACCAAATTCCTAAAACCCTCACAGAGCGTCCTTGTTCAACTGTGACAGGAATCAGAATCAGTCACACATGTGTTAGAGTCTCATGTAAGCACGGTTGTAGCCAGATCTGGTGAATGAGCAGGTCAAGGCAACATTCCGACACAAGGGCATGCTGGGTTACAACAGCGGTTTATGGCCGAGTGTTATCCTGTTGGGAAACAGCCTCTGCAATGCTGTTCATGAGTGCGAGGAAACAGGTCGAATCACCAGACTGCAGTCAGGATACGTGGGATAACCATGACAGTTCCCCTGCTGTCATACGAAGTCGGACTGCAGACCATAAATCCAGGTGTAAGTTTAGTGTAGCTAGCACACAGACAGGTTAATTGCTAGTCCTCAACTGGCTTCCTTCTGATCAACACATGGCCGTCTCTGGCACCGAGGCAGAACCAGATTTCATGAGAAAACACAATAAATCTCCACTCTGCCCTTGAGCCAGCTCTGACTTTACATGACCATTGCCGCAAATGGCAGTCGTTTGAGGCATGTGGAATGCATGCTAAAGGATGACTGACCCAGAGGTGTCCTTGAACTAACCGATTTGAAAGAGTTCGTCGTGCCATCTGCTTCTCAAATAGCTACTGTAGATGCAGTACAATGAGCCTAAGCCATATGCCGAACATAGTGGTCTTCCCTTTGGTTGTACCACATGGCCTTCTGGAACCCAGTCTTCTTGTGACCGTACATTCTCTGGACCACTGCTGCCATGAATCATGTACTGTGGCTACACTCTTGTCAACTCTTTCTGCACTATTGCAGGAGAAACATACAGCATAGACCTGTTCAAATTCACTGAGCTGCTGATAATGGCATCTTCATCTTGACGAGCGTCAACACAATACGTCCAACCTCAATGGTAAGCGATGCTCATGGCCATTACAGCATATATTTAAAGCAAATCTGATTAGCAATCTCTTAGTGGCGCTACTAGCGTCGCTCTCTTGTTACTGAAGCGATATTTTAAGAAACATCGTCTTCTAGATGCAGAAATACGCCCCGTATATGTGGCATTTCTCCTTCTTGGTGTTGCGATTTTTTCCGTGGGTATTAACACAGGTCGTCTCATCTTAAAACCTGAGTGTGAATTAAAAACAGGACTGGAGGTAACACGATTCACGGCTGACACACATCGACAGACTGTGATAGTTCTGACCAACGCAATCCTACGGCAAGCATCAACCATACCCAAAAATTCAAGTAACATTGATAATCGTCTGTATTACTTCGGAGATTATTATTTAGATAACAACCGCTACATGTTCCATAATCTTCGGAGTTCTAGCGCGTTACTGATGTTACCGAGTTGCAGTGGTCATCTAAACTTGCCGTTTTGAAACAAAGGAAAATATTATAGGGAAGTATAGCAACTAACAAGGGAACCTCCCCATCGCAACCCCCTCAGATTAAGCTATAAGTTGGAACAGTGGATAGGCCTTGGAAAACTGAACACAGATCAATCGAGAAAACAGGAAGAAGTTGTGTGGAACTATGAAAAAAATTAGCAAAATATACGAACTGAGTAGTCCACGTGCAACAATGCAACTTCAAGGGTGATGTGCAGTCAGGAGCTCCGTGGTCCTGTGGTTAGCGTGAGCAGGCCATGGTTCAAGTCCTCCCCCGAGTGAAAAAATTACTTTCTTTATTTTCGCAAAGTTATGATCTGTCCGTTCGTTCATTGACGTCTCTGTTCACTGTAATAAGTTTAGTGTCTGTGTTTTGCGACCGCACCGAAAAACCGTGCGATTAGTAGACGAAAGGACGTGCCTCTCCAATGGGAACTGAAAACATTTCATCGCAAGGTCATAGGTCAACCAATTCCTCCACAGGAAAACACGTCTGATATATTCTATACGACACTGTTGACGGCATGCGCGTCACATGTAATATGTTGTCGACCCACCTAACTTGTACACTTGGCGAATGGGTAAAAAGATTCTTCCACCTTGCACGATTTAGGTTTTCTTGTGGATGTGATTATCACTCCCAAAAAAGTGATCGCATCGGACGGACAGGCAACAATTGTCTGAAAACAAAAAAATTAAAATTTTCAGTCGAGGGAAGACTTGAACCAAGGACCTCTCACTCCACAGCTGTTCACGCTAACCACAGGACCATTTTTTTTAATTTTTTTTTATTTGTTTTTTTTTGTGCTCTACCATCTTTTTTTTTATATATATATATATATGAAGGAAGGTAAGAGAAAGGAGAAACAGAAACCTTTATTATTCACAAAATAAACATAGTACGTCCTGACACATAATAACTGTCCTGGAAGGAACCTCGCTGCCGTCCTACCATGCAGCATGAAATAACAACAAAATCAAAATGGGGCCACTTCCGGCACCCTAAAGAAAAGTATTTATGGGTATGAAAACAAAATTTGAAGTACATCCAATCGCTAACTGTTCAAGCGTGAGTTTTTCGTAGTTCGCATACTCGCATAGTGTTCTTAGTCGATCACATTACTTGGTCGGTTTCACAACGAAAGCACCGCCGCTCATCTTTGCGCACCCGGCACACCCCAAGTACATGGCGGGTCCGCAAATACCGTTACCAGGAAATTGGCATACCAATCCTTGTACTTTTGTAGCCGTAATAGTTTCGTGTGTCCATCTTGCAAGTATTGCCAGTAATCCAGGACGTTCAGTAAGTTCGTACGTGTGTCTCTATAGATGTAATGGACCGTCATACCTGTGATCCACGCCACTGGGTTCGTCTTATGACGTGGAAAATACGTTTCCTCTGGAAAAAATACTATGTCAGAACAGACCGCTGTATAGATAGTACGCCGCATGAACGCTATTATCTTTCTTGCGAGAGTCCAGACAGCCAATGCCTCGCCGCAGACCAGCCGATGGTCGTCCGTATCCAGCACGCCGCATTGCTGACACAAGGGCGAATCCGCCAAATGTATTGCGTACTTTTTATCATTTGTAGGGTATTTTCTGTTGACGACAATGTACCATGTTGACCTGACAGATGTAGGTAGGTGGGGGTGGTGGACCGTGCGCCACACCACGTGCCAATTAACAGCTGGATGTTTGCGTTCCACCCTATTCCGGGCGATCTGTCGAAGAAGCAGATGGTACACGTCCTTCGATGTCGACTGTCGGGTCGTCGGTAAACGCTCTCTCACGTAACTGTGTTCGACGATGAACGTGCGCACATACGTTAAAGGGGGCGATATATGGCCGACACTGACTGGAGGAAGATGCGATGTGGGTACGAGTTCTTCGATGATCGTCCCCGTAAGCGAGTGATTCCTGTTGCGCCACCGTTTGAGCATAGTATTAATATAAATGGCACGCGCCTTCTCGTGCACGTTCACTAATCCAACGCCCCCCTCTCGCGCTGGGAGGGTAAGCGTGTTGTACTGTACCTTAAAGAGTTGTCCCAGGCACACATAGTACCCAAAAGCCGCCTGAATCCTCATAGCCATCGTGCGCGTCAAGGGAAGAAGGTGCGTCAGGTGGCACATCATGGGCGCGAGATAAAGGTTGACGAGTAACACTCGCTGCAGCATATCCATCGACCGTAGGCCGTTTAGTCGTACTGCAGTGCGGACTCTGAGTAACAATCTTCGGTAGTTGTCCGCAGCCGTTCTCGCTGTCTCTTTATGAAAGGTGATACCCAAACAGCGGAGGGTTTCCACCGCAGGTAAGGGTCCTTCCGTTCCTGGTTCTAGTCCACGCCCCACATGCATGAATTGTGATTTTCGGTAGTTGACCACACTTCCAGCTGCCATCCCATACGTCTGTAGCCAATCCAGTGCTGTTTGAGTCTCCCTCTCATTCCGTACGAGGAACACAATATCATCCGCGTGTGCTCTACATTTGAATGATAATTGCCGTAGGGAGATCCCGCTAAGACGGCGGCGAAGGCCTGCGAGGCACGGTTCTAAGGCGATTGCATAAAGGAGGATCGATGAGGGGCAACCCTGTCTCACTGATCTCAAGATCTTAAAATACTCAGTTCTCCCTCCGTTGACCACCATCGCTGATCTGGCGCCGTGCAACAAACGCATCACAGCATTGGTCAATAATGGCGAGACACCCATCCTATTCATCACCGCCGCGAGGTACACATGTTCCACGCGATCAAAAGCATGATCGAAATCTACTGCAACCATCGCCCCCCGGAGGCGGCATGCAGCCGCGAGGGCGACGACGTCACGATAGTCTCCCAAGGCTGTGTGGATATTACTGATGCCGCTAAGACAAGTCTGATCGGCATGTATTCGATGCTCCAGCGACTTTTTGATACGACTTCCCAGGATGCGCATGAAGATCTTGTAGTCACTATTAAGGAGGGTCAAGGGGCGATAATCACAAGGCCGTTTGCCACCACGGGGCTTCGGTATTGGTATCATGAGCCCTTCCGTGAATTGAATGTGAACCGGTACTTCTTGCTGCAGAAGCTCATTAAACATACATAGCCACATCGGTGTCATAATGGTCACAAAGGCACGGTAAAATTCCAACGGGAATCCGTCTGGACCTGGGGACTTGTTGCAAGCACCTCGTGTAATCGCTTCCTCCAGCTCTTCACACGTAATTTCAGATAACCCGTCCGCTTCCCCGTTCACACTCGTCGCGTCTGGGATCTCTTTCAGGACGTTCCCCAGCTCCCTCTGACCCTCCCCGTTGCTCGCATAGAATCTGCTAAAATGATCCGTGAACGCCTGTGCTATGCCCCTCTGTGTTGTAAAACGACGGCCATCGCCGAGATCGATCTCATGTATTAAATTCCTGCGTCTCCTTCGTCTTTCCTTTATCACATAATGCATCGAGGGAACCTCGTTGGGCAGGAAATCCTGCGACCTCGCGCGTATCATCGTACCTGCCATCCTCTGCTTCGCAAGTTGTACCAGCTTCGCTTTAACTCGGTGGACGGCCGTCTGGCGTTCTGGTGTAGGTGGTTGTGCTAACAGTTCCCGGAGAGCCGTAAAGTAAAACTCAGTGGTCGTGCGCTGCCATTGAGAAACTTCCTTCCCGTAACCTATTAACGTCCTCCGTAAAGCTGGCTTCGCGCACTCGATCCACCACTGCAGGACAGAACCGAAAGAATTTCGTCGACGGAGGCAGCCATGCCACGTGTCCTCCACCATGCGTCGGCATTCTGCATCTCGCAGGTGGGAGACGTTCATCTTCCAATTACCCCTCCGTCTCCACACCTGCTGTCTATTAAGGTTAACCGTACAAATATATGCCTCGTGGTCTGTAAATGCCGTCGGCCATATTTCTGCGTCCACCGTCGACGTTGCTAACGCCCTTGAAACGTAGATCCGGTCCAAACGGCCCGCGGAGTGGCTAGTAAAAAATGTATATCCTGGTTGGTTTCGATACTTCAGGTCCCATGTATCGACTAATTCCATCCCGTTGACCAGCTCCCTAAGTTCTTGGCTAGTAGTATAGTTTTGGTCCTTTCTATCGAGCACACAATTAAAATCTCCGCCGAGTATGCAACCATCGTATCGTCCCTGGAACAACGGTGTAACCTCATGGGCGTAAAAATCTGCTCTGTCTCTTCTCTTATCCGAGCCTGACGGTGCGTAGACGTTGATCAAACGTATTCCACCTATGGTCACGGCCGTACCACGGGCAGAAGGCAAATATTCCACTTCGTCTGCACGTATCCCTTCCTTTAATAGAATAGCTGTGCCAACGCCCCTCTCGTCACACGGGGAACAGTAAATGTCGTAACCGTAAAAGTCCGAGGGGGGAAGTACCCGAACTTCTTGTAATAGTGCTATGTCTAAATCCGCAGCCTTTATCATGTCACTGAGCATCTTGATTTTTACCGGCGTCCCAATGCTATTGATGTTAACAGACCCTATCCGATAAGCTTGTTGCATGGCTGTCAACGTAGATAGGGCACCGTACGGTCGCAAATTCTTCCGTACATAGGCTGCTGTCGTACTAACGTCCCCCGCCGTACCCTCATATGGTCTGCCGTTATTCCGTGCACCCTTCCGGTCTTACACCGGGAGAGTGCGTGGGAGCAGTTCCTCTAGCATCATCAGTTCCCCACGGGGGTGGGTCTTCTGACCAGTCCCCTAGTGTCCCATCGGTGTCGTGCGGTGCAGGCGCCGTAGCCTCCTCAGTAGCCTGTTGCTGTCGATCGAGCGCCTTCGCTGTGTCTGGAGCATCGTCAGCGGTAGGTCGTTCCGCCGTCCCGCTGGCCACCGTTGCATCCACGCTAGGCAGTTCTTCTGTATCCATGGTCGTCTGTTCTGTACCCGTAGACTTCTCAGAATTGTCTGCTAGATCAGAGTGGTCGTTCTCCACCGTGAGGCGGCGCTTCTTCCGGCGTTTTGGTGATCGCTGTTTACGTTGCCGGGCCTCGGAATCAGAGGTCAGCATGGTCTCCAGTTGTTCGTGGGGGACGTCGGAATCGTGCGCCGTCGTATGATCGACGTCTCCAAGTGCGTTATCTGAAGGGGCCACAAGCGGAACCGAAGAAAGGGCGTCCTGTGACTGCTGCAGGCGGTCCACCGCAACGTCGTCTTTCTGTGGCTCGCCACGATCCGTCGCTATCTGTGTATTCTGGTACGCGTCTGTCTCGCGGCCCACGTCATCGCGTAATGCGGCGACGTAAGTCATGGGGAACACAGTCGGATGCGGCGTGAGGGGTGGATCATCCCGTGGCAGCTGTAATAACCTTCGTTGAGCACACTCAGAACGTATGTGTCCCTCCTTCCCACATCCAGAGCACGTCCTTGGTTGTCCGTCGTAAATGACAATCGCCCGACAACCGGCGATGTATAAGTATGACGGGACGTGTTTTCGGAGTTCGATCCGTATTTGTCTGACGCCATTGAGGACAGGATACGTCTTGAAACTCGCCCATTTTTCAGCCACGTGGGATAGGACCGTTCCGTAAGGACGCAGGGCGTCTGTCACCAATTCTTCTGGCACTTCGAATGGAAGCTCAAATACGCGGATCGTTCGGAGGCCCATGCCGGCGTGTTCAACAGTTACCGCTCCAACATTCCCGTCCGAATGACAGAAACGAAGTCCTTGTCGGTGTCGAAGTAGTAGTTCGTCACATGCCGCTTCATTGATGAGCTTGACATAGACCACGCTGCTGACTATAGATAAGTGTATTCCAACTAGAACGTCAGGTTCGATTTTCACCTCGTCCCGTAAATAACGTTCGATCTCGTAAGCCTTCGGTCGAGCATATTCGTTAGCAAAACTAAATTTCAGTGTCGATTTGCGGAACGACAAAGCCATGATTCGTTCTATGTATACCGCCACACACCGCTACACACGTAACGTAAACACCTCTCGCGCAGACGTGCGGCAGGGACGTAAACACCGTCCGAACCGCTGCGCCGCCGAAGGCTGACGACCACGGCGCTCCTGACTGCACGTTACTCTTGAAGTTGCATATGTTACATGTGGACTACTCAGTTCGTATATTTTGCTAATTTTTTTCATTTTTCTACACAACTTCTTCCTGTTTTCTCGATTGATCTGTGTTCAGTTTTTCAAGGCCTATCCACTCTGCCAACTTATAACTAAATCCGAGGGGGGGGGGGGGGATGCGATGAGGAGGTTCCCTTGTAAGAAGCGGACTATCCAAATAAACAAATATTTCCGGTTCAAGTCGTTGCAGTAGGTCTACTACACAGAAACGTAAATTAGGAGCAAAGTTCATTAGGAGATCGTTATCAAGAAAATCAGCTCTCATAACGCAAACTGCCACTACAAGAACCAAATCCCCAAACATGTCAAATTGTAGTCGAGGAATGTGGACGCATTCTGTCTACTGTATCACAACGCACGCCACTTACGAGGGGACCCGCCAAGTGTCATACTCCGATCATGCTGCAACTTCGCTCAGTGAAAGACGGGACAGGCGGCCGCTGTGACCGAGCGGTTCTAGGCGCTTAGTCCGGAACCGCACGACTGCTATGGTCGCAGGTTCGAATCCTGCCTTGGGCATGGATGTGTGTGTTTTCCTTAGGTTAGTTAGATTTATGTAGTTCTAAGTTCTAGGGGACTGATGACTTCAGCAGTTACGTTCCATAGTGCTCAGAGCCATTTGAACCATTTTCTAGAGCGTTACAGGCAAGGATCAGGTTGTTTATTACTCCTAACTTATAAATTAATAATTATTCCAGCATCTCAAAGAAACGGAACCCATAAGGGCTCCTGAGTGTAAAAAAAATTACTTTCCTGAAACAAATAAATCGTAATCCCAAAACAGTATGCATGTTTGTCGTGATACAAAATCCTGCTCCTTTCTCCTTCAGTGAACATATGGATACGAGAGAACATAGACATGTGGCGCAAACAACAAAATACAAGTCATGTTTCAGTCACTTGGGACTACACAGTGCCGACTTATCACATAAGCATATTATAAATAAACTGCTGTTGTGGCAATCAGGGTAACTAACAAATGTACCAGGTGTCTCTCTTAAGAATAGTCAGGCGCATTTCCTCTGGTGTTTCGGCAGATATCTGCAATTTCGTTTCTGGAGTGTGTAGCTAGAGTCGGAGTCAGTCCAAACAAATACTGCTCATCACATGTTTCAAGCGAGAAACGTCGGCATGTTTCTTGTTAAAGCAGAATTAATGCAACGAAACTGTGATATTTGTTTTATCGATGTCTATTAAGAAGGACAGTAAGAATCGAAAATAACCAGTACTCCGGCTGTGACTCCTGTGCCGCCTGGCCCACGCTTTGTGCTACCAGTATGCAGCAGCGCTGCTCACTCGCTGCTGCAGTACAGATATTCTTTACAGATATTCTTCGTGTTTAACTGTCTCTGTTAATGAAACATTGATAATACGAATATCGCACAAGACTAACTTTGGGCTGCTCTATCAAATGGGCATGTACAATGCGATACAAAGATAAGTTAATGATGGGAAGCAAACCATTGCTTTCAGTTGTCACTGAGCACTTTGGCCGACTAGATCTACACATTCCAAAACGAGAAATCCTGTATACAATATCTGATCTAAGGAGTAGAGAAGTGGGCGTAGAAGGGGCCAGGGTGGGAATGTGGGAAGGAAGGAACAAAGGAAGGAGCGAGCAAACAATATGGGCATTTATCAACATCTCTTTATTTCAATCAGTCGGGAAGCATTATCATGCTTTACTCTTACGTATGCTAGAGCGCTGTCCCTATGTGCATAGCAAGGAACTGTGGCAATGATTTCATTCAAAAAGCATGTTATGACTGCTACCTTCAAACAAGGAAAAATCATCTACTAGTTACATAACACTGATTATTTTTCTGTGATAAAAATGCATAATTTTCTAAGTTTGACTGGTTGATATCCTTCTTACCAAAATAAAAAAGTTATTAATTTGTTAACAATAAATATTATGTATACCATACAAAATCCATATGTAAGTGAAATAGGATCTACAAAATATGAACATGTTTTCTGTGGCCCGTGGCATCCATCCAGTCCTATGTGTGCTCCAGTATATCCTTTTCATGCACTAGAAGAATCACTGGTCCAGACGCTGTAGTTGATAGAAGTCTTATAACGTTACTTTCGTTTCTCTAGATTAAACAGCATGCTGAATATTGTGTATGAAGCATTTAGTGCCTGCAACAACAAAAAATGATTTAATGACGGTTGAAACATTATTATACATGAGCAAACACATAAACGGTAGTAGAAACAAAAATAGAAGAAATAGAATTCCGTCGACATGCTATAAATTGACAAAACCTTTATTTCGTACAAAACTGAAATTATTCCCTGTAAGATGTTCTTGCAGCGGCAGCGGTTAAGTGGTTTTCGTATGTACTCCCTTTGTCTCGCTTCTACTCTGTTCTTCCTGAACGCAGTGTTTACTTGCTGCTGCCACGTCCTAATCCATGGAATTCTGTGGAAACCTTCCATCGATTGATAGAAAAGATTCGACTGAAATGGTGTTCAGCATGCCTGCAGGGGCGGAATTAGTCTACCAGTAACGTCAGTCCCTATTTGGTCCCTATCCACAAGGAAGAACCTAAGAGGTATTTTAAAAATTTGGAACAGTTCGACTTTCTAAACTTAAAATGCTATCCCTATTTGAACTGATACGTAATCTTTTTTCTGTCTTGTTTCATTGTGCTAATAATCATTTTGACATTACGCTGCATTGTATGAAATGTAGTTACCAAAAGGAACGAGGCTTTTAGTCCGTTACTTCGTTACGTTTCGATATCCATACTCTGCACACCATGATGAGCATCATATCATAGAGCACTTCCGGCAGTACAAGGTATTAGAGGTGCTTTTCGTTTCATTCATGTAAGAAGCGTGGGAAAACTGGCTGCGTAAATGCTTCTTTGCGCTCTGTAATCAACATAAGTTTGTCTTCGCAACCACTATGAGCACAGTGTGAAGTGGCCTGTAGTATATTACTAGATTCCCCAGTTGCGAATCGACGAACTTCGTAAGCAGGCTTTCACAGCAACCAATGACCAGAAACGTCAACCGACAACGCTACAGAGCACCAAAGTAACAGGCGCTGGCAACTTCCACTAGCCCGCTCCTACGGCAGCAAACGTGACCTTCTTTTGCTTGCTGGTGAACCATAGGCAGGACGTCTCGCAATGTTCTTTTGTTATTTAGCGATCACGTATTCGCGACTGATTCCTATGATTGCCAGTGGAGGAGGGGCTAGTCGCTGCATAGGAAGACTTTGACTCTTACGAATACGACGGTATGTTGCCTCCGTCGTTGACTGTTTGAACACGTGTTTCCATCCACAGTTTAGTTTTCTTCTGTTTTCAAACATAATCTGCTTCAGACATGTATTGATCCTCCTATAAATCCACAGGTATTAGACACCATGTGGCGCACATGCTTATACACTGAACAGCTAAAGAAACTGGCACACCTACCTAATATCATGTAGGGCCCTCGCAAGCACGCAGAACTGCCGCAATACCACGTAGCATAGACTCGACTAATATCTGAAGTAAGTTCGGAATTGGCGCCATATTGCAGGGCTGTCTATAAATCGGTAAGAGTAGGAGGAGGTGGATATCTCTTCTGAATAGCATGGTGCAGCCATCCCAGACATGGACAATAATGTTAATAAGTTTGATGGGCAGCAGAAGTTTTTAAACTCAGAAGACTGTTCCTGGAGACCCCTCCGTAGCAATTCGGGACTTATGGGGTGTCGCATTGTCCTGCTGGAATTGCCCAAGTCCTTCTGAATGCACAATGGACATGAATGGATGCAGGTGATTAGATAGGTTGCTTACGTGTGTGTCACCTGTCGGAGTCATATCTGGAAGATGTATCAGGGGTCTCATATCACTCAAACTACACTCGCCCCACACCATTACAGAGCCTCCACCAGCTTGAATAGTCTCCTGCTGACATGCAGTGTCCATGGATTTATGAGGTTGTCTCCATACCCGTACACGTTCATCTGCTCTATACCATTCGAAACGAGACTCATCCGACCGGAAAATATGTTTCTAGTCATCAACAGTCCAGTGTCGTTTCTGACGGACCCAGGCGAGGCGTAAAGCTTTGTATCGTGCTGCCATGGAGGGTACACCAGTGGGCCTTCGGCTCTGAAAGCCCATATCGATGGTGGTTCGCTGAATGGTTCGCACACTGACACTTGTTGATGGTTCAGATGGCTCTGAGCACTATGGGACTTAACTTCTGAGGTCATCAGTCCCCTAGATCTTAGAACTACTTGAACCTAACTAACCTAAGGACATCAATTACATCCATGCCCGAGGCAGGATTCGAACCTGCGACAGTAGCGGTCGCGCGGTTTCAGACTGCAGCGCCTAGAACCGCTCGACCACTCCGGCCGGCACTTGTTGATGGCCCAGTATTGAAATCTGAAGCAGTTATCAGATGGGTTGCACTTCGGTCACTTTGAGCGATTCTCTTCAGTCGTCGTTGGTCCGGTTCTTGCACGATCTTTTGCCGGCCAAAGCGATGCCGGAGATTTGATGTTTTACCGCATTCCTGATGTTCACGGCACATTCGTGAAATTGTTGTACCGCAAAATCTCCACTTGACCGCTTTCTCGGAGAGGCTGTCCCGTCGCTCGTGTGTCGACTATAACACCATCTTCAGACTCATTTAAATATAGGTGACCTGCCATTGTAGGAGCAGTAACCAATCTAACAACTGCGCCACATACTTGTTGTCTTATATAGACGTTGCCGACCGCAGCGCCGTTTTCTGCCTGTTTACATATCTTTGTATCTGAAAACGCATGCCTATACCAGTTTCTTTGGCCCTTCAGTTAGATTCTGAAGATGGTCGGTAGATGGCCGAAACTGATTACAATTTGAAACTTGTTCTGCGATTGTTTCTAAAGCCAATAAAAATGTCTATAAAATGATGTATTCATCTCGCTAGTCGACAACGTTACAAAAACTGATTCGCGAGTAGTATACAAACGTCTAGTACCTATTCATGTAAAGAAAGTATGTAAATCGCTAGTATCCTTAACGTTCCAGCTAATATTTTAAGTAAAAATCACAATCGTATTAAATATGTTAATTAATATTGTTGATTTCGTGAATTATTATTATTATTATCACCATTATTAACATAATGCATGACTCTCTTTCTGAGCTCAGTGCAGTGTTATCTGTGAAAAGAAACTCTTAGGTTCATGATTAGATGAAGCAGATTGCATAACTGTGTCTGGTAAAGTTAATTCGTAAGGTATTAATTACGGCATTATGTGGGGGTACCAAGTAATTCTGTAATCGTAACAGTTTTGTTCTTACTTGTCAGTTATTAAAGGCGAGCTAATTTACCTCATCCAGCATACCAACGTCCAGCATGTAAGAACCTTTCTGACAGTTAAAAATGATACTCGATTGCCTTCCCGACGGACTGTTTCAATCTGTCAGAAGGGATCATTTGAATGAGCGCTCTGAATCCTTGTGTTGCCCTTTTATCTGTCTTGCTGACACATGTCGTGTGCTTGTAGGTACGTGTCGTCTTCTAGTCTTCAGGTCTCCGAATTGCTGAGGAAAGCACTTGCTGCTGGTTTCACAGAACAGGTAAAACAAACCAATACATGTATATTTACGCTGACCACCAGCAGTTTATCTTAGTAGTATAGTATAAAAACAGGACAAGTAACTAACCACATCAAGCCGGACTGTAGTTCTCATATTATATTTTATCTTCTTAGTTATATTTTTAAATTCGGCGTTAGTGCAAGTGTAAAGACTGGAATACTGATATTCGTTGATAACAACTTACATTAAAAAACAAGAATTAAATTAATTATCAAATAGAAAACTGCAAGGGTTAGTTTGATGACGGTGCCAGAATCATAATGAAAACCCCTAGCGAGTTTCATCAGAAGGTATAGACGAATAGATTCTCGCTTAAATTGTAGATTTTATTTTTGCGTCAGGACTGTTCCTTAGCATAGTATCTACACAGAGCGTGTGGTTCTGTATGAGATAACATGTAACTTGGTAAATACTTACAAAGCATGTATGAAGTAGAGTCAGCAGAAATTAGATTTGCAATGTGAATGATAACAAAATTTGGAAAACACACATGTTAAATGTTAACAACCGTAAATACACTGTAGAAAACTGTTTAAGCAATTCGAAATGTCAAGCCTCATTGATTTGTGCGCATGATTCTGTATAATACGAATTTTGTCGAAAACAAAGACGGATAACAAATCTAGAAAAACTTTAGCGTTCGAAATTTAGCTTATACACATATAATTTACGTCCAATATTCTTAAAAAAATATCCATTTACAGACAAAGTAACAAGTTATCACGATATAGAAATTTAAAAATAAACCAAAACTTTGGCACATGTAGATTTATTTTTTGAGTGTGTTTTAAACTAGTACGGTAATTTAAGTAGATAGCGCAACTGAGGAGGACAGGACCACAAAAGTTGAAGATAGTTAGGATGTTTGCATCAATTTACTCAGAAACAGTATTATGTCAACTATTGCAGAACAGTTGAAAGATTTTGCGTTGTCCCAAAGGTGGAACGTTACATCGTGTGGGTGTTGAAGCTGCTGTTTAGTAGTTGGTAAAGAAATTTCATATAGACGTTGTTGGATTTAATATTCCCGTCTACTGTACGTCAGTGCGGAAATCCCTGGCTGCTTTGATCTCACCCGCTGCGTATGTAACCCTACTTCCTAAGTTGGTAGCTGCATTGCAGGAAAGATGATACTTCAGAAAACACACGATTCGACAAGATAGATTAGAATTTTATGTACTTATAAATCTAAAACTTTTTGGAACAAAAATGTTCAGTGCAACAAAATAATAATGTCTGTTCTCGAACCAGTCTGATTTTTTCCAAACATTAAAGCGTGGTAACAGTTACTAGTAATCACGTTGGAGCAGCTCCCACTAAATTCTTCTGTCAGATAGTGTCATCTTGTACACAGAGATAACGCAAGTCATGATGCTGCGATATGCACCTATACAGATTGTGGTAACATCCTGTAGAGAAAGGTATAAAAGGGCAGTGCATTGCCATTGTACTCAGATGAGTCATGTGAAAAGGCTTCCGACGTGATTATGGCTGCACGACGGGAATTAAGTTACTTTGAATGCGGAGTGGTAGCTGGAGCTAGACGCATGAGACATTCCATTTTGGATACTATTAGGGAATTCAATACTCCTAAATCTACAGTGTCAAGATTGTACCGAGAATATCAAATTTCAGGAATAATCTTACACCATGGACAACCCTTTGGCCGACGGTCTTCACTTAACGGTCGAGATGAGCGGTGTTCGCATGGCTATGTCAGTGCTAACAGAAAGCAACACAGCACGAAATAAGTGTAGTAATCGATGTGGGACGTACGTTGAATGTAGCCGTTAGGCCAGTGCGGCGAAATGTGGCATTATTGGCTATGGCAGCTGACGACCGATGCGAGTGCCTTTACTTACCAGCACGACAGCACCTGCAGGGCCTCTCCTGGGCTCGTGACATATAGGCTGGACCCTAAACGACTGGAAAACTTGGCCCAGGCAGATTAGTCCCTTACATTGCTAAGGGCTCAAGGCAGGGTTCGAATGGTGCAGACTCTACAAAGCTGTGGACCCAGGTTGTCAGCAAGGTACTGTGCAATCTGTTGGTGGCTCGATATTGTGTGGGCTGTGTTTACATTGAATGGACTGGATCGTGTGGTCCAACTGAAGCAATCATTGGCTGGAAATGGTTATGTTCGGCTACCTATGGACCATTTTCAGCCATTCATGGAGTTGATGTTAAAAAATTGTTCAAATGGCTCTGAGCACTATGGGACTTAACGTCTGAGGTCATCAGTCCCCTAGAACTTACAACTACTTAAACCTAACAAACCTAAGGACATCATGCCCGAGACAGGATTCGAACCTGCGAACGTAGCGGTCACGCTGTTCCAGACTGTAGCGCCTAGAACCGCACGGCTACCCCGGCCGGCGAGTTGATGTTCCCAAACAACGATGCCCCATGTAACTTGGCCACACTGGTTTGAGGAACATTCTGGATAATTCGAACTAATTGATTTCGACACCCAGATGGCCGGACGTGAATCCCATCAAACATTTACAGGACATCTTGCACGGATGATACTTCCGCAACTGTGGACGGCTGTAGAGGCACCAAGGTTCAATATTTATGTATGGGACGTCCAACGACTTCTTGAACCGATGCTACTTCGAGTTGCTGCACTACGCCGTGAAAAAGGAGGTCAGACATGAAATTAGCAGGTATACTCTGGCTTTTTTCACCTGACTGTAAAGTGAAACAGCAACGTGTGGGCTACCTTTACGTTTTTGCAAGATGACGCTGTCTGCGACCTAGACGAATTTTATGTAAAATTGACGTTGACTGCCAGCATAGGGTTAAATCCAATAACGACAGCGTGGACGAGCTCCTTACCAGACCATAAGGCCCAAGGGATATCTACAGCTCTTGTGTGTTGGTCTGCCTTGTGGCATCACACAGATGCGATATGGAGCGACATGTGGTCAGCACACCACTCTCACGGCCGCTTTGCAGATTTTCCAGAACGTGGAGCCGCTACTAATGGGTCAAGTAGTTCCTCAGTTGGTATCACGAGGCCGAATACATCACGTAACCAGTCCTCTTACTGGGGAAAAATCCTTGGAAGTATTGGGAATCAAACCGGGGTCCTTCACGTGGCAGCCATCTTCTCTGACCTCTCAGCTAGGGACACGGACTAAACGCAACACGACATTAGTTGTTACGGCAAAAGTTTAACAACCTTACGCTTTCCTTATATGCATAATCAGCACCATGAAGGTGCGGACAGGAGAGATGTGTGCCGCCTGAGCGGCACAGTTGATTTCCTCACCTATAGAGAGTCTGTTAGTATGGAGTGTCACGATGAGGTCCCGAGATAGCGGACGTAGCGGTCACGTTGTTGGCTCGCGTACTGTGGTAGAGCTGGTGCCAAGGCCGGGTGGCAGAGTGGTCAGTTGGTGCACGTAGACAAATGAGTTGTTTCTGGCCAGAGCCGTGAATGAGGGCCCCAAGAATCTGGTGTGCTGTGATGGTGACAGCCGGACATCAATAGGGCTGGCGTGGTGTGTGACCACTGTGTGGATTACAGACTGGTGGTGCCATTTCCCAGCCGGAAGGACAGCCATCCTACCTTAGATGGAGAAGGGGGCTGCCGCATATTAAATGAAACACTAGTTTGGTGGTTTTGCAATTGACATTTGCACGATCGTGGTTTTATGGCTGATGCAATGCACTGTGTGGCACAGAAGCAGCGCATTGGGTGTGTTTCGCTAGTAGCGAGTTCTGCACGCACGTCCGTAGTTATTGTGTGACAAATAATGTGTCTACTGACGTCAAACTGGAATGAGAGAGTGTTTCCTTTGAGCCACAGGAGCTCAAATTATTAACTAAGCACTGTGAGTGTGATTATTCATATTAATCCTAGAGTGTTTTGCTGAAATTATGACACGGGAATAAGCCAATTGTTGTCTCAATTCCGCAGAAAATTCATCTTGAATAACGACTTAGACCCTATGACCACATTGCACGATTTGACTGTCTATTCTGATAGTTACAGGAAACCTACATCCGCTGACGCGGCAATTCACAGTACTTCAAACCATCCTCTTAAGTATAAAATGGCCACCCATACAACAATGCTAAATAGGATGCATGACGTACTCTTATCTCGCGAGACATTTGACAAAGAGTACCAACTCATAACTTTACGTAATGGTCACAATGCCAGTTTTCTTATTAATATTAATAAGGGTACTATAACGAAGCGATATTCTGATCCGAGGTCTGCTCGTAGTCATGCCATTACTCTCCAAGCCCACGGTTACAACGGGATCCTGTTCTGTGTTAGGATCTCAAGGAAGGTTGGTGCCAGTCTCATAGCAAAAGACTTTTTTCTTTGAGTCATCAGTCTTCTGACTGGTGTGATGCGGCCCACCACGAATTTCTCTCCTGTGCCAACCTCACATCTCAGAGTAGCACTTGCAACCTACGTCCTAAATTATTTGCTGAATGTACTCAAATCTCTGTCTTCCTCAACAGTTTTTGCCCTCTACAGCTCCCTTTCGTGCCATGGAATTCAGTCCCTGATGTCTTAACCAATGTGCTATCATCCTGTCCCCTCTCTTTGTCAGTGTTTTCCACATATTTCTTTCCTCTCCGATTCTTCGCAGAACCTCCACATTCGTTACCTTATCAGTCCACCTAATTTTCAACATTCGTCTGTAACATCACATCTCAAATGCTTCGATTCTCTTCTGTTCCCGTTTTCCTACATTCCTGTAGGTTTCCTGTAACTATCAGAATAGACAGTCAAATCGTGCAATGTGGTCATAGGGTCTAAGTCGTTATTCAATGCTGTGCTCCAAACGTATATTCTCAAAAATTTCTTCCTTAAAATTGAGGCCTATGTTTGATACTAGTAGACTTCTATTGGCCAGGAATGCCCTTTTTTGCCAGTACTAGTCTGCTTTTGATGTCCGCCTTGCTCCATCCGTCATTGGTTATTTTGCTGCCTAGGTTGCAGAATTCCTTAATTTCATCTACTTACTGGCTGCCAATCCTGATGTAGTTTCTCATTGTTCTCATTTCTGCTGGTTCTCATCACTTTCATCTTTCTTCCATTTACTCTCAATCCATATCCTGTACTCATTAGACTATCCAATCCATTCAGTAGATCACATAATTCTTCCTCACTTTCACTCAGGATAGCAATGTCGTCAGTGAATCTTACCATTGATATCCTTTCACTTGAATTTTATTCTGCTCCTGAGCCTTTCCTTTATTTCCATCATTGCTTCTTCAATGTACAGATCGATCAGTAGGGGCGAAAGACTACAACCCTGTCTTACAACCTTTTTAATCCGATCATTTAGTTCTTGGTCGTCCACTCTTATTATTCCCTCTTGGTTCTTGTACGTATTGTATATTACCCATCTCTCCCTATAGCTTACCTGTATTTCTCTCAGAATTTCGAACATATTGCACCATTTTACATTGTCGAACGCTTTTTCTAGGTCGACAAATCCTATGAACGTGTCTTGATTTTTCTTTGGTCTTGTTTCGATTATCAGTCGCGACGTCAGAATTGCCTCTCGGGTGCCTTTACCTTTCCTAAAGCCAAACTGATCGTCATCTATTCCTCAATTTCATTTTCCATTCTTCCGGGTATTATTCTTGTCAGCAACTTGGATGCATGAGCTGTTAAGCTGATTGTGAGTTGAATCTCGCACTTGTAGCAAAAGAGAATTCCCTACGAATTTTATATCTCAGAGCATGGATTGTAAATATAGGCACAAAGACTGTTCTACAGCTGTTAAATTAGTTGCGTCCGGCGTTTCTGTTATCCAATGTGGTAACTGTCCAGTGAGATCCATCGGCCAGACTGGTAGGTCATTTAATATACATTTCCTGGAACGTCTTAGTTTGGCCATCTCGAAATCAGCGTTAAGCGCACACCTCCGCGAAACGGGGCATGCAGTCACAAACTTGGACCCCAATTTATCATTTATGCACCATCAGAAGAAAGACTTCATTCTCATCATCCTTGAAGTGGTTGTATTTGCTCGCAGTAGGAACACACACACATTATATACTTGAAATAACAAGGTGGAGCTACGACACTGCGGTAGTACGTGTAATTTTGATTCTTTAAGACGTGGAATGCAATTTCTTCGATCACACGACTTTTCTATTCACTTTTGGTAGCTTATTTTCTTACTATTTCCAGCGTTCCTCTTAATACAATGAACTTCCTGATGATAGTCACATCTTGGTTTTCGATATCTTCTTTAGTTCCTAGGTACAACGTTGTACTGTTAGGGCATTTCCCACCCCATGGACTTCAGAATCCCGTCGCGTCTACCACCTGTGCTCTACCATCGTACAATAGCGCCTCCGGTAGTATAGCTGGTTTAGTGCACGTCCAGTGCTTTACCCTCGCGAAAAAGAACTAAATTTCGTGTTGATGCATTTGGACATGCAAGCTATGTTAGACGGTTCGTTAATCTGTTCTTCCGATTCCTTGATTTT
This sequence comes from Schistocerca americana, assembly GCF_021461395.2. Classification (NCBI taxonomy): domain Eukaryota; kingdom Metazoa; phylum Arthropoda; class Insecta; order Orthoptera; family Acrididae; genus Schistocerca; species Schistocerca americana. The sequence goes on along the minus strand of NC_060124.1, from coordinate 484,605,893 downwards.
CCCTTATAAATAGAGTCCCATATTATCTTACGTTCATTCTCGTTTGTCACTAGTTTTTGGTTCAAATGGTTCAAATGGCTCTGAGCACTATGGGACTTAACTGCTGTGGTCATCAGTCCCCTAGAACTTAGAACTAGTTAAACCTAACTAACCTAAGGACATCACAAACATCCATGCCCGAGGCAGGATTCGAACCTGCGACCGTAGCGGTCTTGCGGTTCCAGACTGCAGCGCCTTTAACCGCACGGCCACTTCGGCCGGCTAGTTTTTGGTAAATGCCTTAAAACTTATAAGGTTTAAAATACGTTTTGTCCTTCATCTGCGTTCAGTTTACGCAAGGATGCGGTTAGTACATTAACTACAAATCTCTTTGCCATAGTGCCTCATTCTCTACACAATTCGCCCCAAATTGTCCTTCGATTATTATTTGTTGACTGCTTATTCTCTTCATGGTGTTCACTTCTATGACTACGAAAGATGAGGGCATCTCCATCCGCTAATATGTGTAACATTAATGTTAGTAATTTTATTTAGGTCTAATTTTATTGGCTCTCCTTAATTGTCTATAATATATAGATTACAAGATTCCTTCCCTTTCTATGTGTTACCACCTAAACATGCTGCTTTAACGCAGAAAAATCAGTCTTGAAGAAATCATCAATTAACAGCTGTTTGTGGTTTTATTCACCTTCAGTTGACTACGAGTTTCAACGGCTGTAGTTGCCCATATTATACAGTAGTGTGTGAATAATTAGAATAAGAATTTATTGAGATACATGCATAGGTATTTGGTAGAGAGTTGGGGCAGCAATGTGATGAAAATATTAGTAGTAGACCACTAGTTTTGTGTTATAAACCGTGTTAAGCATTATTCTACTGCTGAAATTGTCTCGGATATTGTTACTGGATACGGCCACAGTCTAAACATTATACACTGAAGCGCTACAGAAACTCGTGTAGCAAGTGCATTCAAATACAGATATACGTAAACAGGCAGAATACGGCGCTGCGGTCGGCAACGACTATATAAGTCAACAAGTGTCTGACGCAGTTGTTAGATAGGTTACTCCTGCTACAATGGCGCGTCACCAAGATTTAAATGAGTCCGAAGATGGTGCTATAGTTGGCGCACGAGCGATGGGACACAGCGATGAAGTGGAGATTTTGCCTTACAACCATTTCACGAGTGTACCGTGAACATCCGACATCGCTGCGGCGGGCAAAAGATCCTGCAAGATCGGGATAACGACACTTGAAGAGAATCGCTGAACGTGACAGAAGAGCAACCCTTCCGAAAATTGCTTCAGATTGCAACGCTGGGCCATCAACAAGGGTCAGCGTGCGAACCATTAAACTAAACATCATCGATATGGGCTTTCAGAGCCGAAGGCCCACTCGTGTACCCCTGATGACTGCACGACACAAAGCTTTACGCCTCGCTTGGGTCCGTCAACGACACTGGTATCGAGCAGATGGACGTGTACCGGTATGGAGACAACCTCATAAATCCATGGACCCTGCATGTCAGCAGGGGACTATTCATGTTGGTGGAGGCTCTGTAATGATGTGGGGCGAGTGCAGTAGGAGTGATATGGGACCCCTGATACATCTTCTAGATATGTCTCTGACAGGTGACACACATGTAAGCATCCTATCTGATCACCTGCGTTCATTCATGTCCATTGGGCATTCCGACGGAGTTGGGCAATTCCAGCAGGTCCCCATACGTCCAGAATTGCTACGGTGTGAATCCAGGAGTTTATACACTTCCGCTGGCCACAAAACTCCCAAAACATGAACATTATTGACCATATCTGTGATGCCTTGCAACCTGCTGTTCAGAAGAGATCTCCACCTCGTCGTACTCTTACGGATTTATGTTAACGTTGTTGCCAGGTTATGTGAAGTGAGACCAATGGAAGACACTTTGCCGTATAGTTTGTTTGGTACTGTGTAAACTTCCATGCGGTCCATCTAAATAGTGAACAGCGCTAACATTAGACTTCACATCCGTTCAAGGAGGCAGCTCACAACTGTCTTCACTCACTTCGGAGTGTAGTTAACGAATGGCTGGTCATGGGGTCATAGGACCCCTACAAAAACCATATATAGTAGTTAATGCTTTTTTACTAGTTACACGTGTATCCAGTATGTTCTGTTACCCGGCTGAGTCCAGCACTTGGTTTTGTGACCTGGTAGCCTGAAAATAATTTTTCCAGGAACTGCTCCATAAGAGAAGAATTTTTCTTATTCTGAATTTCTTCACTCTTATATAAAAGCGTCCCAGCTTTTTTTTTTTTGTTTTTTTTTTTTTTTGTTTTTTTTTTTTTTTTTTTTTTTTTTTTGCGATAAGCCATGAGTGTAATCTGAGCTCTGTTGGATGGGAACCCCATCGAAAAGTTGGCGTTTTAAGTACGTTTATGCTAAGCACGACAATGTTTCCTACTGAAGTCAGTGGCGATTTGCTTACTGAAACGTTTTTGCTTCCATTGTCGTACGCTGTCTCTCGTGTCAGTTTTAGTTCAATATTAGGATACAACATTTATAATGAACTCTAAAAGTTGTTTGTCGGGTCCTTATGTACATATTTTCTCGAGAAAATAAATATTGATGTTTTAAAATGAATGGAAGTGTTTTTATTTTATTTAGGAGGTATTGGAATGCCCTACATCGACATTGATAAATCTTATTACCTCGTTTCCTCGCACTGCGCAACGCATATGAAAGTTTTAGAACACATTACATTTCATGTCCTTAGCATACTGACCTAGGATAATTTCATTTGACCCACTGGTTTGGAAAATAAAATTTTTTAACTAGACAGTTAACATTTTGTATAATTGTTTATACTTTCTCCCCCCTACGGTTAAGTATGTTTAACGTCGTGTTCAGTAGACACTGTCTATGTATATTACAATTCGCCGGAAATCTGAATGCTCTACTACCAAGTGATTTCGGCGATTTAGGGATGAATTCAATTGAGAAAATAATTTTTCAAAAATAGCTTCTACGGTTCGAAATGCCTAAAATTATTTAATATACGTTTTATTTCTTATTTTCACTCTTCTGAAACACCTTGTACCATACTGCTAATCATCCACTTGATTAATTTTCATGGATCTCTTTCTATTCTGCTGTCTCGACTCGTTAGTAACCATTTCTGACGCATACTGAGCTTTACCGACGCTATACTTGATGTTCGCTGATGCAGTTTACTCCAGGAATAGTTCCCATATGCTGTAGAACTTTCACCTAAACAATGTTGCCATCATTAGAAGCAAGAACAGCATCACAGACCCCTCGCCCCCCATTTTACCATCTTCCTCCCAACAAACACATGCAAGTACATATGTCATTGTTGAAAGACTCTTTCGGATTCCGAGTATCTCCATGTAGACGCTTCTTCAATAAATCAGGATGTACCAGGTCTCTGCAAATGTGCTTTATGACTTGCATGACTGCTGATAGGATGAATATCATGTGTTTGACCTTGCACCGATAATCTAGTCTGGGAGGGCAGAGTTAATGCACTGATTTGTCATTGTTGACAGTTCCTGGAAGGGGTAATCTATATTTCCACCCTCATTTTGAACATATCATAAGCGTTATTCCTATTGGTCTTTCCATAGTATTATTCTAATTCATCAGTTAATTTTGTCTGCAACCAATCCTATATGATGTTACCAGCTGCAAGTTTCTTGATTCTCAAGCATACGTCTAACTTCTGTAAATAATCCACGCATTGGAACCACTGAAAACTTCTTTAGCTGCAGAGGCAGCCATTTCACCATTGTTCCTTCATAGCTCTTATCACATATATGATCTACTTGCTTCTCTGATTTACATTTTTTAACAGTGTTTTGCTAGAACCCGACAGTGGATTACCTTCCTTGTGTCCACGCTGGTCACCGTAGCAGAATTCTTAAAACTTCTAGACACAATTTGGGTTTATACTAGGAAAACCTAAGATATTGTTTTCGACAGTGATACCAATAGAAACAACATAATTTCTGCTTTGCAACACTGCAATCCAAAGCCTCCTATATAGATTGTTACTAAATTTATTTGACATTGAAGTAGTTCAGTTATATTTTTAACCTTTTTAACAGGTGCAGGCGATATTTAAAGAAAAATTTAATACTTCCCGAGCGAGTTTTTAAGTGATTTGTATACCAATTTATAAAGAAAACTGAAAATTTAATAATGGGATGACTTTGATAGTGGGAAAAATTTCATTCCCTTCTAACTCTGTGTAACTCCTCAGCATTGTGGATAATTTACCATTCGACGTTGATCAAAGATATCCACTATGAATTTTGCTGTAATCATAAATTCCATTAAGAATGCTATTTCATAAAGCTGCTGCTACAGTACGAAATTTTGTAAGAAGTCTCCCACACAGCCTCACTGTCACTAGTCATAAAGCAAACTACTAAAAGACAGCACTCAGAACGCAATCAATCTGGACAGTATTTTTTTTTAAGTACAGTATACAACCAGTAACTTATTGAATCTGCATACATTTTGTGCACCATTAACTAGTTTTCGAGACACTGCAGGCTCATCACCAAATGGAGGTATTACAGGAACAGTAATTTTCTAGATCCGTGTGGAGCTTGGCTAGCGTCGCGGTTATTACATTCCTGTAAACGAACGTCGTATCCTCGACCCTAGCATCCAACTTGGCCCAGCATAGAATGTCCCTCTTCAGTTGAAACTTCCGGGCTGATAGGCCGTGGTCGATGTATAAAATTTCCGCCTTACGTTTCGTCTCTATCTGCGGGAGACTTCTTCTGAGATCGTCCGGTTACTGCCACTGAGGCTCCGGATACTCTCGCACTTACAGAGCGCATAGAGGGCACCACCATTCGTCACGTGACGCCGACGGTATGCCTATATTTGGAGGCTTCATCAGTCTCGATTAAGAGTAATCGATTGTTATTCTGCTGGCGAAACGTCGACATCCATATTTTGTCCAACTTCAAAACTTCCTCTTTTCTATTAAAATTATTATGGTGTTTGTGAATCTCTATGGCTTCTCTATACATGCCCGCATGATAATGGATGTTCGTGCTAGAACGCTTGTCTCATTAAAATTAATTTAGTGGTTCCTATCTCGAAAAACATGCTCAGCTACGGCTACGGTTGTCGCTTAGGACACATCGAAAAATCGGGAGATTGGGAGATAGTTGGTGGTTGGGACTAGCCAGGTAATGGCAACCTTACGGATCTGGAGAGTTCCCCCAGACCTCGTTGGTATGACACTTAGCATTTTGTAGGAACGGCCGCTTAGGGGGGGGGGGGGGGGGGGGGGGAACAATAGAACGTAGTGCCGACCAGAACATATTTCTGTTTTCTTATTGGAACCCAGTCTCAGTTTCGTTGGTGTTATGAAGCGTCCGAAGCTCGTGGTCATGCGGTAGCGTTCTCGCTTCTCGCGTCCGGGTTCCCGGGTTCGATTCCCGGCGGGGTCAGGGATATTCTCTGCCTCGTGATGACTGGGTGTTGTGTGATGTCCTTAGGTTAGTTAGGTTTAAGTAGTTCTTAGTTCTAGGGGACTGATGACCATAGATGTTAAGTCCCATAGTGCTCAGAGCTATTTGAACCATTTTGTTATGAAGCCGTCAATATGTAGCCTCCACTAAACAGGACTTCATGGACGGCCGCCAGTCGCCTTCGGCATCAGACTGAGAGATACTACGGGTGGAGGCTGGGTAACGCTCCACCATGTCCCACAACCGCACACTCACCTAAACCTTATAGTTGCTTCATTGATTATAATTTTGTGACCTCCTTTTTTTTTTTTTTTTTTTTTTTTTTTTTTTTTTTTTTTTTTTTTTTTTTTTTTTTTTTTTTTTTTTTTGGCGCTTGACGATATGTGAACTTGCAGTCGACCATTAGTACAATTCCCCCAAACCAACTGATTTCAGTGCTTAATATTCATTTTCTGCTACCTCGTACATTTTAAATGTTGAATATACAAGGTGTTTCACAATTCATGTTACACCCTTCCAAAGGTTGTAGAAGGAACTTAGTAGACCAAGATTTACACAAGAAGCCATTTCTAGAAACGTCATCCAACGGCGCTACGGGGCGTCAAAATGCAGACGCCGGCGGCTGTAAATGTATGTATATAAGGGGTAATGCCGTGATGATGTTACAAAACTTCCAAGGATGATGGAGATGGGTAAATGTATCAATTTGAGGTAAGGGTTCCAGGTTTGGAAAGAAACGAGCCGCAAGTTACAAGCGGATATCATTCTGATACCACTGTCAGTGGAATACATGTACCGGTTGCTGTGAATGTAGTGCGTGCAGCTTTCAGAGGTGGTGGTATGGACCAAGACAAAAAAAAATGTGGGGTGAACATGGGCTCTAAAGTGAATGCCTGAGGATCCATGAACACTTGTTCTTCTTCGCTAGTGTGAAACACAGCTGCTCTATTGGACAAGTGCTCAAAGCTCTTAAGGTATGCATTATAGAGCCTCTGATTAATAGATATTTTTTCTCGTTTTAGTCGATACGACCATTTCTCAAAGTGGCCTACACTACAGTCTTAGCAGCAGTAGTAGCACTACATGTCTCCGACTGTCAGAGGTAACTTTCCACACGTTCGTGTTCGGTACAGATACACTTACCTCAAATCGATGCATTTATTTTTCTTCATCATCCTTGAAAATTTGTAGCATCATCACAGAATCACCCATTATATACATACGTTTACAGGAGCCGGTACCTATAACTTCGACGCTCTGTAGCATGATGTTTCCGGACAAGGGTTCCAATGCAAAACCTGACGTACTAAGTCCCCTCTACAACTTCTAGAAGTGTGTAATATGATCGTGAAATATCCAGTACCACAATGAAGGACTCGTATGGGGTTGTTAAATTTTTTATAGCTGCGTTACTGCCCTCCCTGTTCATCCACATCCCAATGATTAGCTTTGATTAATCACGGGTCAAAGTGAGTGCTTGTTTCACACTTGAAAGTACGCGTAGGATCGCGACAAATACATCCAAGGCCACACGGTATGGCATCATAGGCGTCACTTCCAGTGGGTGGCAATTGTCGGCGGAAACAGTCGGCAGGAAAGGTGCAGCACCACACTCTAACAGTCTCCATCAGATGACGAGCCTTGGATCGGCTTGAAGAATAGTTAATACCTTCAATGAATCGTATCAAATACAAAAGGTGACTGGTCGCATATTATATTTACAAAAATCGCCAATTTACATCGCAGCTGCAGATCGGAGTCTACTATGGCCATAATGAATGTACACGAAATTGGAAGTATTAACAGAAACGTCCACTAGTGACAGGCGAGTCTTGTAATACGATAATACACTGTGGTAGATTTACCTGCCGCAAGTAGTCAACTGAGACAAGAAAATCTCCCGAGAAAAGTATACTTAATGGAATAGTGATGCTGATGTGAAGTAAAAAGAAGATATTGAAAAAATCAGCTAACAAGCTGCAAAACAAAGATTTATTTAGCCTTAGGTTTCGATATTTATAAAAATATCTTCTTCAGAAGGAGTGGGGTCTAAAGATACGAGTATATGTAAACGGTTGCAAACTATTTCTACATACAAATCGGAACATGAAAAATAAAAAAGTATTTATGAGTTAAGTGTTCTCACGTGTTACATCACATGGTAGTAAATTACATTAGCTCAAGCCTGATCGGCTCTTGCCATACATAAAATTGATATGAAAATCAGAAACGTTACATGCCATGGGTTGAGACAGCAGCCAGATTGCACTCAGCATACGTCAGAATAAATGCACAAATGTATTCGCCCTCTGGTAAACGCTCTTGTCTACACAAAATGATAACAGGACTCTAAAGAATAAAATATTTGCATACTATGAGTACTCACCATGCCAGAGACAAAGGCCAACTGTTCAAAGGTACAGACTCAAGCGATAAGGAAAAAGTGGGATTCAGAGGGCGCTAAATACATGTGCGTAAGAACTGCGCCTTGCTTGTGTTAAGTAACAGCATTATAAAACTAAACTCCCTGCCAGATTAAATCTGTGTGCCGGACCGAGACTCGAACTCGGGACCTTTGCCTTTCACGGGAAAGTGCTCTACCAACTGAGCTACCCAAGCACGACTCACGCCCCGTCCTCACAGCTTTACTTCCGCCAGGACGTCGTTTCTTACCTTCCACACTTTACAGAAGTTCTCCTGCAAACCTTGCAGGACTATCACTCCTGAAAGAAAGGATATTGCGGAGACACGGCTTAGCCACAGCCTAGGGGATGTTTCCAGAATGAGATTTTCACCCTGCAGCGGAGTGTGCGCTGATATGAAACTTCTTGGCAGATTAAAACTGTGTGCCAGACCGAGACTCGAACTCGCGACCTTCTTGAAACAGGATTATACATTAAATTAAGAACGAAAATTTCTTCTTCAAGGCTACCAATATTGCAATAAATTTACAGATATACATTACGTATAAAATCTCTAATGCATTTGCTGACAGAGTAAATGGCTCTGAGCACTATGCGACTTAACTTCTGAGGTCACAAGTCGCCTAGAACTTCGAACTAATTAAACCTAACTAACCTAAGGACATCACACACATCCATGGCCGAGGCAGGATTCGAACCTGCGACCGTAGCGGTAGCTCGGCCCCAGACTGTAGCGCCTAGAACTGCACGGCCACTCCGGCCGGCTGACAGAGTAATGCTGTACGTAAATTGAGCGTGCAGAATCCTGAGCTCTATTTACAAAGGACCATTGTTACAGATGCACGGGAAAAGAAGAGAAAATATGAGCACAAACTACGTCACTAAAGATAGCAACTTCAGCTTAACATTACGGAAGCTTAAGTGATATAGAAAACTTGGAATAAAGGACCACTGTTACAAATTCAGGGGAAAAGAAGAGAAAATATGAGCAAATACGACGTCACTAAAGAGAGAAATTTTAGCTTAGTATTACGGAAGCTTAAGTGATAAGGAAAACTTGGAATGCAGTTGACGCTACATACATGCGCGTAAGCACTGCGTCTTACCGATGGCAAGAAACATAATTTTACATTAAAGCAAAATGATAATCCCATTATAGAAGATAGTCTTAGCAATAAATCATGCCTTAACAACGCCACTTTTCAGATACAAATTAATAGCACTAATGGCTACCAACAAGACCTAGTCGACGAGATACTTATTAACAAAAGGGCAAATACAAAACTTTCAACACTAGGTGACAAAAAAATTAAGACTAATGAGCAGAGCAATGGCGAGTTCATTTCGATGCCATTTTTAGGTAATATGTTCTACAGTAGTAACCGTCTTCTGACTAGAAAATACGATTATGAAGTTACCTTCTCTACTAACAATAGTTTGAAGAAAAATGTGGCACACACATTAAAAACTGAACAACCCTTCCACAAATTCAGGTCTATAGAATCGTCCGTAAAGATTTCCCTAGCTAATATATATGACAGACTGGTAGGCTTATTAAAGAGAGATACAAGGAATAGCTGTCAGGTAAGAAAGGGAGAAATGCCAATTATTCTTCTTTTGCTGAACATTTGCTTATTCCAGACAGTCCTCCGAGGGAATTAGAAGGAACCGTAAGTTTCGTAAAGAAATAAAAGCCTGTAAATTGGATTTATTAGAAGAACTTTAAATTTGAAAACATCTTGCTAAGTGACACGGTAACATTTTGAATAATCAGTTGCAACCCGCGAGTAACCACTTCCTTGACGGCTTTAAACATCTGCTCACGGTCACATAATACATGTTTACCGATCGCCGCTAACATTGCCGAATGTGCCGTTTTCTTAAAAATACTTCCTCTCTATCGTTGAGCTACTTATATTTCATATCACTGGGTTTCATTTTTCGTGGTGTTTTCAGCCCATGGTCCTACAGTTGGTATTCTAAAAAATTATATTTCGTAATTTTGCTCTTTAAGCCCCCGTAAGGTTAGGCAGAAGGTTTTCATTTTCTATGTTGTGTGATGTAACTTTGTCCATTTTACTCTATTCTCCACCTTACTATAACAGAAGTACTGTTTTGTGATTGAATTATTATCTTCTGCACGCTAAAATGTTCGGCAGTATCACTCTGCTACGTAAATGCATAAATGTTTTGCAGATAATTTTAGATTTAATGTATACGTCTAAAATTATTGCATGTATTATCGGGCTTCTATAAGAGATCCATGTTGCTTTAACATAAAAGTATGTTACTTGACACAGGCAAGACGCAGTGCTCACGCGGATATATTTGTATGTAGCGCCAACTGCATTCCAAATTCTCACTATCGCTTAAGCTTCAGTAATGTTAAGCTGAAGTTTGTCTTTTTGGCGACATTGTTTTAGCTCATATTTTTCTCTTCTTCTCTCATGCATTTGTAACAGTGGTCCTTGATAAATGGAGCTCAGGATTCTACACGCTCAATTTACGTACAGTATTACTCTGTCAGCAAATGTATTAGAGATGTTGTACGTAATGTATTATAACTTTGAACAGTTGGCCTTTATCTCTGGTATGGTGAGTACTTATGTTACGCAAACATTTTATTCTTTGGAATGCTGTTATCATGTAGACAAGAGCGTTTACCAGTGGGCGAATACACTTGTGCACTTATTCTGACGTACGCTGAGTGTAATCTGTCTATTGCCTCAATCCATGGCATGTGATGTTTCTGGTTTTCATATCAGTTTTATCTATGATAACAGCCACTCGGCTTGTAATGTAATTTACCTCCATGCGATGTAACATGTGTGTACGCTTAACTGAAATATTATTCTGATATAATATTTTGTTATGTATGTAAAAAATAGTTTGCAACCGTTTATATATGTGTTTTGACGCCACTGCTTCTGAAGAAGATATTTTTATAAATATCGAAACCTAGGTCGAGGACTAAATAAACGTTTGGTTTGCAAATGGTTGGCTGACTTTTATCTACCTTTCAAACTTATACAGTTGCTGAATCGCAGGTACTTTTAAGAGTTTGAAGTAAATAAAGCTGATTTATTGTACGATCCACGGTAGCACACTCCACCAAGTGGCGAGGGGAAGCAGGTACCTGCAGGAATGTGTTCCTGGAGAGCGTGACGAGTTTTCCGACTCTGACGCTGAGCGGTCGCGCCGCCTGCAGCATGAAGATGCGCAGCGACCTCCGAAACGTCTCGTCTGCCTGCGGCCAGTCACAGCTGAAGCCAGAGAACTGCAGCCGCTCCGCCTGCAACAGCACACCACAGGCCACGGCGTGACAAGCGAAAGTGAGACGTTCCCCATTCACAGCAAGAGGGCTCCTGGGGTTTGGATTAACAGAAATTGTGTATTGTCAGATTTCGTTTGATAGTCTTCCTACAATTTGCTGTGTAGCTATACTCGATATCCAATTGTGTTTCGTATTTCCGCTGTTTCCGTTTCAAAATGTTATTATGAGTGTCGGCCTTTTCGGTAAAGCATACCCTGAAGCGCCGGCCGAAGTGGCCGTGCGGCTCTAGGCGCTGCAGTCTGGAACCGCGCGACTGCTACGGTCGCAGGCTCGAATCCTGCCTCGGGCATGGATGTGTGTGATGTCCTAAGGTTAGTTAGGTTTAACTAGTTCTAAGTTCTAGGGGACTAATGACCTTGGAAGTTGAGTCCCATAGTGCTCAGAGCCATTTGAACCATATCCTGAAGCGGTATATTGGTCAGTATATTTAATTTTTGTGTCGTGTAATCGGTGTATTGCGTTGGTGATTTTGGCTAGTTGGGTATAAGTTAGTTCATTTCCGGGAGGCAGCGTATTGCTCATTTTATAAATGAATATTGTTTTTTCACATCCTTGTCAGCTTTGTAATTAAGTAATTTTCAGTGGACACTGTAGCTTTTTGCATTTCTTAAAAAAAAAAAAAAAAAGGAACGCAACGAAGGAACTATTCGAATGGGACTGAAATCGGTGGATGTGACGCCTACATGTGGTGTATGTGTACTAACAAACAAATAATTACAATTTCAGAAAAACTGGATGATGCAATCAAGTGAAAGAGCAAAAGCTACCATATATGACAGAGCCATCAAATACGAGGTAATTATCTAAAAGTGTACGCATTTCCTATATTTTTTAATAATTAAAGTGCTACGTTACTCATTTATGTATTATGCAAATATCTTGATGCAGAAAGAAGAGGGATGCTGAAGTACTGAGGAGTTATGATGTTCCTTTGAAATTCTCTATGGCTTTAGATTCGGCGGTAAAGATTACCACAGCACGAGATTCCGTAGAAGCGGAGCAGACATATCTGAAAAGGGCAATTACAGAAGTTTTACAGACAAATATAGATACAAAGAACGGAACTCTAAAGAAATTGGATAACTAGTCGACGAAAGAAGGAAGAATAAATGTTCATAGAAACACACGAATACACCATTATAGGGGATCCAGTATTAGAATCATAGTTTCAGAGATCTTCGAAAGATTTGACATCAAATGAGAAGGAAGGCCTCGGTAACATTTCTTCGCAGTTTGAGATTTAGAAGGCTTAGGATGAAATAAGAAGGAAGGCGTTGACAATATTCCTTCAGAAGATCCTAAATCATTGGCTGTCAAGCCACCGTTCAATTTGTAATGTAGAGTGTTCGAGACCGTAGTTATATCACCAGACTTTAGAAGAAATATCATCAACACAGTGTCGAAGTTGACTGGGTCAGATAAGTGCGAAAACTATCGTTCAATCGGCTTAGATGCTTATGCATCAGTGCTAGTGACAGGAATAAAATACATAAGAATGGAATTAGATCTCATGTCGGAAATAAACGAAAGGTTCAAGGGTTGGATTGAAACTGAGGGTAAAAATATATCAATGATTAGATTCGCTCGTGACATTCCTATCTTCAGCGAAAATGAAGAATTATTACAGGATGTGTTAAATGAGTTGTTATTATGGATTGAGAGTAAACTGAAGAGAGATGGAAGTATGGAAGAGTAACATCAGAAATGGGAAACTCGAAGTAGACCAATTTAAGGAATTCTGCAACCTAGCGGACTAAGCAAGGAGGACATAGGAAACAGACTAGCATGGTCGTAGAGGGCACTCACAGTCATTAGAATTCTGCTGCTATATGAACAGGTCGTAACTTTAGAAACACTTCTGAGAGTCCATTTTTGAGCGGAGCATTGTATGATCAATGGGAAAATCAGAAAATAAGAGAATCGAAGTATTTTGTTGTGCTATAAAAGGATGCTGAAAATTAGGATAGTGAATGTTATGTTTCTGCACAGAATCGCGTGAGGAAATGGACACACAAAGAATACTGACGAAAAGAGGGGATGGGATGACGGAACATAATATGGAATTACTTCCATGGTTCTAGTGCTAGTTGCAGATGGCAAAAACTGCAGGGGAAGACAGAGATTGTAATATATGCAACAAATAATTAAGAACATTTGATGCTATCGCTACTCTGAAGAGGTTGGCGCAGATAGGAAATCATTGCGGCCCCATCAGATCAGTCAGAAGATCGACGTCCACAAATAACTGAAGAAAACTTCACAAGCCAAGATTGCTAAAAAAGCATTTTATTGGGTGAGCGATTTAGACAGAGCTTTGCTGCCGTCGTCAGATCTTATGTTTCAAAACTATTACAAGAGCGATTTAGACAGAGCTTTGCTGCCGTCGTCAGATCTTATGTTTCAAAACTATTACAACATATTGTCCATCAGCATTGCAAGTCACTTCACACTGCAAATGCATTTCTCACTAAAGTTGGAATGACGGTATAGCTGTCTGGAGGCCGGTTATCGAACAAAATGCTTGTTCAGCGATCTTGGCGTGCGAAGTTTCCTTTGCAGAACCTCCCCCCCCCCCCCCTTTCAAACAGACAATGCAGGAGGAATACTTTATAAAAAGTATCTTAATTTATTTCCTATACCTCTATTATGTATGCAGATGGCCTAATGGGATCACCTGACGGACAAAATCCTAATTTTAAAATACCTTGTATGAGAATTTCTGAAATCGGTGTGTAGGACCATACCATATACAACAAAATACAAGTGGCAGAGATATATCAGAAATTCCATTCTGTACAAGGAAATATTACTTACATCAGTCTTTTGTTTCACCCGTTTGGCTTCTTTCCTTTGTTATTTTATCGTATTCATATTATTTTGTCAGATGCGTAAGCCAGTTCTCGCGTATGTTATTATTTTTCATCTAAAATCATTACGAAATCGTCTTAGAATCTCATATTGTCACCCAATCGTTTCGTCTATAACAATTTTAAAATTAACTTCATTCGTTTTTTATAACATTTTACCAATGTAATAACTTATACACTTGGAAGTGCACTATTGACTTCACCTATTTACTTCATTTTATTGCATTCTGTTCTGTCATATAATTGTCGAATGTGTATAGATTTTGTGCTTTTTTTTTTTTTTTTTTTTTTTTTTTTGACGCTGCCAAATGGTTCAAATGGGTGTGAACACTATGGGACTTAACATCTGAGGTCATCAGTCCCCTACAACTTAGAACTACTTAAACCTAACTAGCCTAAGGACATCACACACATCCATGTCCGTCGCAGGATTCGAACCTGCGACCGTAGCGGTCTCGCGGTTCCAGACTGAAGCGCCTAGAACCGCTCGGCTACAACGGCCGGCTTACACTGCCAGTAAGCCTTCATTACATTAGGACATGTTTTAAAACAGGTATGGCTCGTTACATTTTAAGCGCTTGTTTTCCACATCAGTGGAAATTACACATTTCATTATGGCCTATTTTATTGTTTTAGGCTGTATACTATCCACTGTTTGTACTTGATTTGAAAGGGGACTGTCCTGTTTAACACAACAATTTTCAGGTAGTTTGGCCCTAAATGTGAATGAAGTAGCGAATTTGCGAAATGTAATCAACCTCTGTACTATCTGAAGCGCCTAGAACCGCTCGGCTACAACGGCCGGCTTACACTGCCAGTAAGCCTTCATTACATTAGGACATGTTTTAAAACAGGTATGGCTCGTTACATTTTAAGCGCTTGTTTTCCACATCAGTGGAAATTACACATTTCATTATGGCCTATTTTATTGTTTTAGGCTGTATACTATCCACTGTTTGTACTTGATTTGAAAGGGGACTGTCCTGTTTAACACAACAATTTTCAGGTAGTTTGGCCCTAAATGTGAATGAAGTAGCGAATTTGCGAAATGTAATCAACCTCTGTACTATCGACATAATCATATTCCTTGCACGACTGTGTCTGAGACCAGAGATGTTGATCAGAGTAAGTCAGAGAGGAGCAATAGCAGAGTGTGTTGGACATTATAGCGAAGTACTTGCTTTAAAATGGATGGAAGCTGGCCTGCTGTGTACTGCAGGCAGCATTATTTAAAAAGAATTTTGTATAAATATGTTATGAGGAAAGATATTGGGCAAATGAGATAAAATTATCGGAAGAATGATAAAAGCTAACTTTTACGGTACTAATCCTGTCTTTTATCATTTGTAACTGTGTGGTCTCTTATTGTTAGAACGTTTGTTATGGTTAAAGTTTGCTGAAGAAATTTTTCAGTGAAGTATATAGCCTTGTCTTATATTTGAAACAAGTGTCAAGAAATGTAATTGTACACAGGAGAGTAATTAAATAACATTTTGCTAACTTGTCTACGTGAGAACTTTATGAAAAGGTGTATTGTTGTCATTGCTTAATGAAGCATAGTTAACTTGGAGTTTTGTTCTCATTTATCAGTCGTTAAGATTACTTCCCCAATTTCGTTTTTACTTTCATTACTCTGTTTGCACTCTCTCACTGCGCATCGCCATTTCTGTACTGAGAAGCTTTTTATGAAAATTGGTAAGATACTATCTTGCAGTGGTCATCGCAAATGCTGCAAATGAAATTTGATTTTTGACAGTCACATGATTGTTCATAATAACAAAAAGTTGCAGAGCAGACGAGCGTTGTGTGCGCACACGTAGATCAATAAATTTAATTACAATCAAAGTTAATGTCCACTGTAAGGTACAGTGATTGTCAGAGTGTATTTGTGATAATAACATCACATCACTTCAGTGATACCAATAGAAGATTTCAGCAAACTCCTATCTTTTGACTTTTCAAGCAGTTTCATCAAAAAGTTATATTTTATGGTCCTTTGTTACGTAATTACAATCACATCTCTGATACAGTGACTGTTTGCAAGACTGAAGATAAAGATCATCAATACTGAGGTCCAACATTTTAATCGAGATATTTTGTTTTGTAGACAGCAGGCATATGCAAATTTCAGTGAAAACAGATTGATTTTTCGCAGACGAATTGTTTGATGCACCTGTTGGTCTGGATTTCGTAATTTAGTATCGTGCAGCGTGACGCCTTTCCGTTCAGAATTAAATGTTCACTTATTTCTGTTGCTCTGCACTGAGATTTACATACCTCTACATTAAAATGAGTTTTACACATTTCTCAGATACCAACTTGACATTTACGAACACGAGTTTAAATGTATAAGAAACTTACAGGTTTCCCATATTTTGCTGCAGAACTGAAGATGGTCATTGCTGAGCGACACTGATAAAGAGCAAACAATTTTGTCATCATAGACGAAAATATAAGAAATGTATTCTAAATATTAAATACCTGGTCGATTACTAACTGTCCGAAGAAGCAGTACAACGCCGTCTGACCGAGGAAGGATGGGAACGAGAGGACTTCTTTAATTACGGTCGAGCCTGTAGCTCCCTCCTGAAACAACTATAACACCAGCGTTTTAAATAGGATACAATATTTATCAATACAGCTATTATAAATACAAAATTTTATTTATAAGCTGTTATACAAAGACTGTAAAAAAGTGAGGTAAAAACCCGAAAAACTTCGATTACATTCTTTCCAAAAGAAACGGAAGTTGAAATTAATCAAAAATAAATACTCGATAACACTCGTAACATGAAAATAAATCAACCCTCACAGTCTACATTCTGAAAGAAGTCTTCAGTTGGTATGTCACAGTAATCTTCATCTCGGGCGAATCAGAGAAATATTAAAAAAAAGTTCTAAGTGGTTCAGCATTGGTTTGGTTCTACTCCGATTATTTTGCCAGAAACAATTTCCTACTTGCTAATTTCCGTTTGATTTCCTAATTTTCGACTACAGTTGCTTCAGCTGCTGCAGTCCGAGATGCAATTTGTATACAGTGTGTTTCAAATTTTTTGCATGATATGTCCAGGGGTGATGGCTCAGGTCATGGGAACAACTTTTGTGGGAGACAAACTGTTCGTTGACGGTACCCAACGAAGCTACGGGTCCTCTTACACTGGTTATGCCGCTCAGAGGCAGCAGGGTGTACGCTTTTTGCTGTGTGTATGCAATGTGTGTTGCCTATAATCCAGTCATGTGATACCTGTAAAACGTTCTAGTAAGAGCAAAATTAATGTTCGTGATCCGCCTCTATAATGCGTTTTTCCACTTGGACACTCTTTCTTGTGGTTTTATTGTTGAAAATGAGTTAATTTACTTGAGTGGGGAGTAAGCTGTACAACTAGTTATTAGGCTCCGCTGTTTTGATGAACTATCGTCATCCCAAGACTGGCGAATAGTAAAGGACGCCTATGAACCATTGGTGAACTTTTTCCCTCAAACAAACAGTTCTTCCCCAAGATGTGACCTATAACTCCTACTCATCTGATGCAAAGAGTTTGAAACACCATATCTAAATAATCCCACGGGCATTACATAATGTCGAAACACAGTGTGAATAGATTAAAATATGAAACAAATAATCATTATAATGTTACAAAAAGGTACGGCCAAACTTTCAGGAAACATTCCTCACACACAAAGAAAGAAAATATGTTATGTGGACCTGTGTCCGGAAACGCTTACTTTCCATGTTAGAGCTTATTTTATTACTTCTCTTCAAATCACATTAATCATGGAATGGAAACACACAGCAACAGAACGTACCAGCGTGACTTCAAACACTTTGTTACAGGAAATGTTGAAAATGTCCACCGTTAGCGAGGATACATGCATCCACATGCTGTGAAAACGAGACAGTGGAAAACATCTACAAGAGGTTGAAAAAGGTGTATGGAGCTGCTTCTGTCGATTGCAATACAGTTAGTTGGTGGGCAAGCAGGTTACCTGATGAAAGCGGGCAAGGCAATATTGAGGATTGTCCTCGCAGCGGCAGGCCTCGTACTGCACACACACTAGACAAGGTGCAGGGAGTTAACGAATTGGTGACTGCTGACAGTCGCATCAAAGTGAACGAATTGTCACGCCACGTTGGGATAGGGGAAGGAAGTGTTTGCAGATCACTGAAAGTCTTGGCGTTAAAAAAGGTTTGTGCCAGGCGGATTCCCAGGATGTTGAATGTGGCTCACAAAGAAACAAGAAAAACGGTATGCAGCGAACTTTTGCAACAGAACGAGAATGGTGAAGATTAATTTCTTGGAAGATTTCTGACAGGTGATGAAACATGGCTCCATCATTTTTCACCAGAGACGAAGAGGCAATCACTGGATTGGCATCATGCAAATTCACCCAAGAAAAAAAAATTCAAAACCACGCCTTCTGCTGGAAAAGTTATGGCTACGGTGTTTTCCAATTCCGAAGGACTCTTGCTTGTGGACATCATGCCACGTGGAACCACCATAAATTCTGATGCATATGTGACGACACTGAAGAAACTTCAACCTCGACTGAGTCGTGTTCGACCACAACGGCAACAGCAGGATGTTTTGCTGTTGTACGACAATGCACTGCCGCATGTCAGTCAAAATATCATGGAAGCGATCACAAAAATCGGGTGGACAACACTGAAACAGCCGCCTTACAGTCCTGACCTGGCTCCATGTGACTATCATCTCTTTGGGAAGCTGAAAGACTCTCTTCGTGGATCAAGGTTTGAAGACGATGACTCCCTTGTGCACACTGCCAAACAGTGGCTCCAACAGGTGCCACCTTAGCGTAGGCAACCCAACTAACATACAGGGTGTTACAAAAAGGTACGGCCAAACTTTCAGGAAACATTCCTCACACATAAAGAAAGAAAATATGTTATGTGGACATGTGTCCGGAAACGCTTACTTTGCATGTAAAAGCTCATTTTATTACTTCTCTTCAAATCACATTAATCATGGAATGGAAACACACAGCAACAGAACGTACTAGCGTGACTTCAAACACTTTGTTACAGGAAATGTTCAAAATGTCCTCCGTTAGCGAGGATACATGCATCCACCCTCCGTCGCATGGCATCCCTCATGCGCTGATGCAGTCCTGGAGAATGGCGTATTGTATCACAGCCGTCCACAATACGAGCACGAAGAGTCGCTACATTTGGTACCGGGGTTGCGTAGACAAGAGCTTTCAAATGCCCCCATAAATGAAAGTCAAGAGGGTTGAGGTCAGGAGAGCGTGGATGCCATGGAATTGGTCCGCCTCTACCAATCCATCGGTCACCGAATCTGTTGTTGAGAAGCGTACGAACACTTCGACTGAAATGTGCAGGAGCTCCATCGTGCATGAACCACATGTTGTGTCGTAAAGGCACATGTTCTACCAGCACAGGTAGGGTATCCCGTATGAAATCATGATAACGTGCTCCATTGAGCGTAGGTGGAAGAACATGGGGCCCTATCAAGACATCACCAACAATGCCTGCCCAAACGTTCACAGAAAATCTGTGTTGATGACGTGATTGCACAATTTCGTGCGGATTCTCGTCAGCCCACACATGTTGATTGTGAAAATTTACAATTTGATCACGTTGGAATGAAGCCTCATCCGTAAAGACAACATTTGCACTTAAATGAGGACTGACACATTGTTGGATGAACCATTCGCAGAAGTGTACCCGTGGAGGCCAATCAGCTGCTGATAGTGCCTGCACACGCTGTACATGGTACGGTAACAACTGGTTCTCCCGTAGCACTCTCCATACAGTGACGTGGTCAACGTTACCTTGTACAGTAGCAACGTCTCTAACGCTGACATTAGAGTTATCGTCAACTGCACGAAGAATTGCCTCGTCCATTGCAGGTGTCCTCGTCGTTCTAGGTCTTCCGCAGTCACGAGTCATAGGCTGGAATGTTTCGTGCTCCCTAAGACGCCGATCAATTGCTTCGAACGTCTTCCTGTAAGGACAACTTTGTTCTGGAAATCTGTCTCGATACAAGCGTACCGCGCCACGGCAATTGCCCCGTGGTAATTCGTACATCAAATGGGCATCTGCCAACTCCGCATTTGTAAACATTGCACTGACTGTAAAACCACGTTCGTGATGAACACCAACCTGTTGATGCTACGTACTCATGTGCTTGATGCTAGTACTGTAGAGCAATGAGTCGCATGTCAACACAAGCACCGAAGTCAACATTACCTTCCTTCAATTGGGCCAACTGGCGGCGAATCGAGGAAGTACAGTGCATACTGACGAAACTAAAGTGAGCTCTAACATGGAAATTAAGCGTTTCCGGACACATGTCCACATAACATCTTTTCTTTATTTGTATGTGAGGAACGTTTTCTGAAAGTTTGGCCGTACCTTTTTGTAACACCCTGTATAATCTCTAAAATTTGGCATTTATTTACCTCGCGATGGAGCGCATAATCAGTCACTTAATGTCCAAAGATAGTCTTTCATTTTTTCCATGGTGTTTTTGCGTAGAGGATAACATCGGGCGTCATCTCTATCCCAGTTCTAAGATAATATTCGGCAACGCGAAAATAGCTTCCGCGGCCGACTGTTGGTGTTGTTTTACTGTTGTCAAGACAATAACTGACGTGCTTTCGAAAATGAACTTAATATTATTATGGACCGTGAGTTATCCTTAGTGTTGTGAGGACGACGCTCCTGTCATGCACTAAATCGGTGAATGCACCGACCAGTAATGCCAGCGATAAGTCTGGTCAGTTTCACGGTTTCTGTGTTTATTTCCTGATCATTATTTTCTCTCATTTGGAGGTGCAGCCAACCAAAACAATGATCTTTCCACAGATTTTACGTGTCCCCAGATCCGCGGAAAACAACGAATCAGTCTCTGCCAAAGAGTGAATTTACGTCAACATTCACTAGGATGTGTGTTTGTTTTTCTCTCCATAGATATTTACTAACACCATATGTAAAACACGAAAAGTTAGACATTTCTGCTCATCAGCTATACAAAAATGACGTGCGGTGAATCTTTTTATTTTGTTGAAACAGTATTCTGAAATGACCTTAAAATTCTTGTATTAGGTCTAGTTTTCTAATTGCACCAATTTCTTTATTTTTGAATCGTGAAAATTCGGCACATACCTATGCTCTAGGGAAGTGTTTTCCCAAACGTGTGTTGTAAATATTCCTTTTTTCATTGAGAATTATACGCATTATGTAGACACACAAAACAGTACTGTAATTTAACTTAGTCACGAATTTGGCGTCAATCTGACGGGTACACACACAAACAACGTTACCAGTCATACATAAAGATATATGGTGACATGTGCACTTACCGCTACGAATCCAAAAGAATGCAAACAAACATTCAGCGCATTCGCAAGCAGCAGGAGATAAAGAGATGTGCTCGTCACCACTTCCAGATCTTTGACGTACCTGAGAATGTAAACAGAATGTTATACTACCGTATTTAGTTTGACACAAAAGTCATAGACATTGTGCGGTTTGATCCCCTGGGGAAACAGGTATTTATTTCAAGTAGTAAAGGGTAGAGCAATCAGTCATAAACAACATTTATTGTATATCCAGATTTCAGTCTGCGTGTCGAACTTCAGTGGATTAAAGGTGAGTTAAAACATTAAAATCACTTATGTGTGTACATACTCCCAAAGCGACTGTTCATACACTATGTGATCAAAAGCATCCGGACGACCCGTCACAAACATATGTATTTCGTTAGGTGCATTGTGCTGCCACCTACCACCAGGTATTCCATATCAACGACCTCCGTAATCATTAGACGTCGTGGGAAAGCAGAATGGGGCGCTCCACGGAACTCACGGACTTCGAACGTGGTCAGCTGATAGGGCGTCACTTGTGTCATACGTGTGTACGCGAGATTTCAACACTCCTAAACGTCCCTAGGTCCACTGTTTCAGATGTTATATTGAAGTAGAAACGTGAAGGGACACATACAGCACAAAAGAGTACAGGCCGGCCTCGTCTGTTGACTGACAGAGACGACCGACAGTTGAAGAGGTTCGTAATATGTAATAGGCAGACATATATCTAGACCATCACACGGGAATTCCAGACTGCAGCAATATCCGCTGCAAGTACTATGACTGTTAGGCGGGAGGTGAGAAAATTTGGATTTAATGGTCGAGTGGTTGCTCCTAAGCCAACCGTCACGCCGGTAAATGCCAAATTACGCCTCGCTTGGTGTAAGCAGCCTTGCAAAATTTCTGTTTGATACTTTAATTTTGGACACAATATTTCACCTATATCTCTAGCGAATGTCGACCTGCTGTTTCGGTTTCCATCAGCTCATTGTTTATCACGTCATATCTCCTGAACTAAGTGTCGTACATTGATATAATTTTGTAGGCACATTCAGTCAGCGGCATGCGTGGAAACTTTCTGCGAAACTTCCTGCGAACAAAACTTGTAGCGAAGAAGTAATAAAATAAAACCTAATGCCTGACGCGGCAGTTTTACTGCATGAACGGTGAAAATGTAGTACGCGGTAAACCTTTCCTTTCATCATTCTTTGGGGATTGTCAGTGATAAAGTTTCGTATAAGTTTGAAATTATTTTTAAAGTTTGCCACTAATTCCCTCAGTCCCAAACAATGGATGAAAAAAGTTTGTGTATTCGCGCGTCATGGACTGAAGTTCTTTTTGACCCTCACAGAAACAGGTATTCGTGAGAGCTGCGGTTCTCAATCATATTTTATGACTAGCTTAGCGGCCACTGCTTTTCTCGTGTAGACTCTGTGGCCGGCAGAGATTTTTTGGTTATTTATTCGAATGTTTATGTTGTTCACAAACTGTGACACGTTCTCAACTATTGATGTTATAAGCTTGCTCTTTCCCGAGATCACTACTGACAGGAAAGCGATTCTGGTACCTGGAGTCCAGAGTTTTTGTTAATCATCCCTTTTGCGTTCTTGTGGAGATATTTCCATAGCAACTTTCATGCCCTAACAAATATTTCTTTATATCTAACTGAAAGTGAAATACCAATTTTCATGAATTTACCTTTATAATTTTTTAAAGTAACGCAATATTTTCGTTTGTTATTTCACTCCCTTGGCGGCTGAATTTCCAGGAACTCTGAAATACGTATTTTTATTTCTAACCGAGACGTCAAATTCCAGTTGTTATAGATGAAGTCTTAAAAGTCCTTTAGTGATTCTTCTGTAAATATTTATTTTCAGGAAACTTTTATGCAATATTTTACCCTCTTTGTGGTTGAATTTCCAAAAATGCTGAAACACGTGTTTATTTTCTGACTAAGAAACCAAATACCAGTTCTCGCAGTTCTAGCTTCACAATTCCCTTAATAGCGAAATACTTTCAAAGAGCCTTTCATCACTTGTTTCATCACCATAGGAGTGGAATTTCGGACAATCCCTTCTTAAGCAATGCCTACAGTATAAGATCCACACCCTCTCCAAACTTCGAGTTTCTATCCTTAACTGTTTGGGCTGGGCGATGATGATTCAGTGAACCAGTCTGACTCTGTTTCACCCGCTTAGGGGTTGAATTTCTAGAAATACAGAAACAAGTTTTTTTTTCATCTCTAATCGAGGGGCCAAACACCAGTTTTCAAAGATTTAGCTTTAAAAATGCTTTCTAAATGAAACATTTTCGTAAAACGTTTCGCCCTCTGTTTCACCCCCTTAGGGGCTGAATTTCCAAAAACAGTGACATACATATGTTTTATATCTAACGGGAAAGCGAAATACAAATTTTCATAGACAGAGCTTAAAAAATGCTTGAACAATGAAACATTTCCATAAAAACATAACACCCCCGCCCCCCGCCCCCCGCCCCCCGTTTCACCCGAATAGAGATTGAATTTTCTGAAAAAGTGAAAGAAATGTTTTTTTTTTAATTTCCAACTGGGAAGTCATATTAAAGTTTTCGTGGATTCAGCTTTATAATTCTTTCGTAATGAAATATTTTCATAAAGAATATCACCCCCTATTTCACCCCCTTAGGGGTTCCATTTCCAACGAGAGTGAAACACGTCCTTTTTGTGGTTTTTCATTCTTTCGCTAGGGATATGTTGCAAATACACTTCTCGGGTTTGCCGCCGGTTTGCCGCCGTGCGTAGAGCACGTGTGGTCTCAGATGCCGCCAGTCTGCCTGCTGAGCTACAGGACCTATTCCAACAGAATGGCTATTCTGGGAAGCAGATGCGCCATGTATTCCTTTCGAAGCAAATTCGAAGCATGGCTGTAAAAGAACATGCGGAGGCACCCACTGCAACAGCGTCCTTGCCCTATATTGGCGGCTCGTCTTCAAAAATATAAAGAACCCTCATAAGGCACGAAATCAAGTGTGTTTTTCTTCCAACAGCAAAATTGAGGAATCTATTGTGCTCGGTCGAAGACGACCTTGGCCTTACGAAACGTGGCGTGTATTGCCATGCCAATGTGGAAAATCTTATATTGGGCACACATGCATTGCAAGAATGTTTCGCGGAACAGCATCGTCATACCTTATAAATCAGCAGTAGCGAAGCCTTGCCTGGACACGGGACATCGTATATTTTACGAAAAAACTGAAATTTTATCCCCAGCGTCATCTTTCTGGGACTTTGTTAAGGAGGCCATACATATTCGTACGGCGGACAATCTTATCAACAGGGATGCAGGTTTTCAACTAAGCGCCGCCTAGAATCCAGCACTGGTTGCCATTAAATCAAAACAGGGGAAACAAGAACTTCCGATTCATCTCGCGATGCAACGCACTATTGAGATTTAATTCAGCCTTTAACCACAGGAGCGTCCGGCAGCACCGTCATTGCCCATAGCGCACTCGCGGATAGACTTTCGGTTCGCAGCAGGGTGCACCAGGAGCGCCGCTTTCCTCCAACTACGAGCGTCTTCCCACGCGTATTGCGTGCTCCCACCATGATAAATTTCGATGCCGCCGCGCGATTATCATCACTCGCGCCTTGCAGCAATGACAGCAGCAGCTGCCCCCACGTGATGACGTCGAGCGGTTGCATCGATGAAATACTGTGCATGTTACACAAAACAATCCGGCTGCAAACCCGAGAAGTGAATTTGCAACGACTTTTTTAATTTGTAACCGAGAAAAAAAATACCAGTGCTCATAGATGTAGCTTTAGAAACACTGTAGTGTTTCTTTAATAATGAAATATTTTCAAGACAACCTTTCAACCACTGTTTTAAACTAGATACTAATTTTCATAGGTCTAACTTCAAAATCGCCTTAATAATTAAAAAAAAAACACTGATTCCTCTTTTACCTCCTTAGCGCTGGATAATCACTTCTTAGGAGTATAAGATGCATACATTCTCCAAATTTCTACTTTCTGTCATGATCAGTTTGGGCTGGTCGATCATGAGTCAGTCAGTCAATCAGTCAGGACACAATATGCATCCAACAACTAACAAGAACGTCAATCGACGTTAAGATATTCTTCAAGAGGGTAGCTTTCCAGCTCAGTAACAGACAATAGTAGTAACAGAGACATGCTCAACTTTAATTGACATTGGCGAATTCGGCCGTGAGCTACGTGAATTTGGCCACTTACCCCAGGGGCAGAAGGTATAGTAACGCGGCCGTTGCAGTGGTATAGGATGTGGGAGGGCTATAATCGGACCGCAATAAGAACCTGCATCGCTGACGCTTCCTAACAACGAAGAAACAGGGTGCATACACTGTTTGTCTTTCAGTACTGTCAAGTCACGGACATGCGTGACTCTTATTGATCAGCTGCTGCGGTATAAATTTTGTGGCCGAGCGGTTCTAGGCGCTTCAGTCCCGAACCGCGGTGCTGATGCGGTCGCTGGTTCGAATCCTGCCTCGGGCATGGATGACCTCAGGTTAGTTAGTTTTAAGTAGTTCTAAGTCCAGGGGACTGATGACCTCACGTGTTAAGTCCCATAGTGCTCAGAGCCATTGAACCATGTTTTGGTATAAATTTTGGTATAAATTTGGAGGAATAAACATTACAGAGACGGTCATCTTAAAATGCGGTACATTTTTGTAGCAAGGAACATTAAATTAATTAAAAGTAGTGAGCAAAAGAAAAAAAATGGAGTTTAAAATACACTCCTGGAAATTGAAATAACAACACCGTGAATTCATTGTCCCAGGAAGGGGAAACTTTATTGACACATTCCTGGGGTCAGATACATCACATGATCACACTGACAGAACCACAGGCACATAGACACAGGCAACAGAGCATGCACAATCTCGGCACTAGTACAGTGTATATCCACCTTTCGCAGCAATGCAGGCTGCTATTCTCCCATGGAGACGATCGTAGAGATGCTGGATGTAGTCCTGTGGAACGGCTTGCCATGCCATTTCCACCTGGCGCCTCAGCTGGACCAGCGTTCGTGCTGGACGTGCAGACCGCGTGAGACGACGCTTCATCTAGTCCCAAACATGCTCAATGGGGGACAGATCCGGAGATCTTGCTGGCCAGGGTAGTTGACTTACACCTTCTAGAGCAGGTTGGGTGGCACGGGATACATGCGGACGTGCATTGTCCTGTTGGAACAGCAAGTTCCCTTGCCGGTCTAGGAATGGTAGAACGATGGGTTCGATGACGGTTTGGATGTACCGTGCACTATTCAGTGTCCCCTCGACGATCACCAGTGGTGTACGGCCAGTGTAGGAGATCGCTCCCCACACCATGATGCCGGGTGTTGACCCTGTGTGCCTCGGTCGTATGCAGTCCTGATTGTGGCGCTCACCTGCACGGCGCCAAACACGCATACGACCATCATTGGCACCAAGGCAGAAGCGACTCTCATCGCTGAAGACGACACGTCTCCATTCGTCCCTCCATTCACGCCTGTCGCGACACCACTGGAGGCGGGCTGCACGATGTTGGGGCGTGAGCGGAAGACGGCCTAACGGTGTGCGGGACCGCAGCCCAGCTTCATGGAGACGGTTGCGAATGGTCCTCACCGATACCCCAGGAGCAACAGTGTCCCTAATTTGCTGGGAAGTGGCGGTGCGGTCCCCTACGGCACTGCGTAGGATCCTACGGTCTTGGCGTGCATCCGTGCGTCGCTGCGGTCCGGTCCCAGGTCGACGGGCACGTGCACCTTCCGCCGACCACTGGCGACAACATCGATGTACTGTGGAGACCTCACGCCCCACGTGTTGAGCAATTCGGCGGTACGTCCACCCGGCCTCCCGCATGCCCACTATACGCCCTCGCTCAAAGTCCGTCAACTGCACATACGGTTCACGTCCACGCTGTCGCGGCATGCTACCAGTGTTAAAGACTGCGATGGAGCTCCGTATGCCACGGCAAACTGGCTGACACTGACGGCGGCGGTGCACAAATGCTGCGCAGCTAGCGCCATTCGACGGCCAACACCGCGGTTCCTGGTGTGTCCGCTGTGCCGTGCATGTGATCATTGCTTGTACAGCCCTCTCGCAGTGTCCAGAGCAAGTCTGGTGGGTCTGACACACCGGTGTCAATGTGTTCTTTTTTCCATTTCCAGGAGTGTATTTAGTAAGCAGTTTTGATTACATCGCATATTGCATACAGAATACGAGGGTAATCCCAAAAGTAAGGTCTCCTATATTTTTATAAGTACATAGACCTGTTTATTTCTACAGTGGTTTACGTCAGTTTACAGCTTGAACATTTACCTATTTTTCGAGATAACCACCATTTCTGTCGATACATTTTTGTAGACGCTGTGGCAGTTTTTGTATGCCCATGTCATACCAGCTCGCCGCCATGCTGCAAGGAAGGATGCCGCTACTGGCGTGATTGTTGTTTGGTCTCAGGTGTAAAGTGGTATGCCTAGCTTTCGTTGCCCGTGACAAATCGGTTCAGAAAGTTGTCGTGTTCGGCTGCAAGGTGGTGAAGAAATGCGCGGGAGGCATCAACTCGTTGCCGCGTGTGGTCCTAAGTCAGCATCCGTGGCACCCATCATGCGCACACCTTCCGGTAGTTCAATGTTTCCGTTAAAAATTCTGTGACCGTTGCTTCGGGAATCCTCAGAAACCAAAGTGCAGAGATCATCCAGGGGGATCCTCCGATCTTCACGCATGCTTTGCTCAACCTTCGACACTTTCTCCTCAGAAATTGACGGTCTCCCGATCCTTTGTTGGTCGTGAATTCCGGTCCGACGAGGTGCAAACTCTCTACGCCACTTACGAATATTTTTGACATTCATGCACGACTCACCATACACTTCCGTCAATTGGTTATGGATTTCAATCGGAGCAGTGCCCTTTACGTTCAAAAACCGAATAACTGCGCGCAGTTCGCACTTGGCGGTAACATCCAACGGGAGCTCCATTCTCAACAGCTGTCAAGCCAAGACTCAGAGCCTCAGCGCGGCGTGCGCATGTTTACACACAGCCCGTGAAGCACTCTTCATTACAGTGTGACCAACTTCCACATAAGCAGAGTTCTTTACTTATAAAAAATTAGAGACCTTACTTTTGGGATTACCCTCGTATATTTAATTTAAATAAATTGCTCTTATTAATCTGTTATTCATCCGTTCACATAAACAAAACAAAACTTGTCAGGCAATTACAGTGTTTCAGCTCTGGGGTCTCAGAGTGGCAGCAAACGGAAAAACTTGAGCAGTCGACGCTACGTGTTCCGAATGGTGCTCACTTTTAACAAACAGCAATGGGGGCACCAGTTGCCAACCTACCGTACCCTCACAACAGCCAGTCCATAACATTTTAATTTATGTAGGGTACCAATACGACCTCAGATGCCGCCTCACAATGTCAGTGTTGGCTCTTGAGCAGAAAAGCTTGACGACCGCTGGTCTAGATCTTGTTCGTGTAATTACCGACCACGAATAATATTCGACTTGGCATACAGATTTGGCCTGTCGGCTGGCCAGTTGCAGACTGTAAGCCGCATAGATGTTAAATGCTTACTGTCTTACCCCAGACTGTCACGAACTGGCACTGAGAAGTTTCATCATTGCTATCCGGTCGCGGTTTTTTAATCAAACAGACAGTATGACGTTATCCTAACTCTTGCCTGTCAGGCATTCTAACACGATCCGACATGGAGATGTTAGTCATATACACGCCGGTCCCAAACTGGCGAATCTGGTGGTGGGATGGCTCTTCAAAGACATGAGTGAGAGTATGATGTGATTTCGGAAACTACCTAAAGCTTAAGTGAGCTTTCACTATTCTGTATGGGCTCTAAGACTTTACCACTACCAAGATTACGAAAAGTATTTGGGGGACAGGAAATCAGAAAAGTATATGGAACATTATTATTTATTTGTCATCTCCCTATTTACCAGTGTGGCTTCTATCTTGAAAGCATTATTTTGAAGGGTCTCTATGGAGCCTCTTAATGATTTTTCAGTAAAAATAACTTCCATTGTATCCCTCTGGCCTCTTAATTCTCGGATAAATGAGTCAGTTCCTTCCTTTGACTGTGCTCATATCGGTCACAATTTACATTACACTGATCAGCCGGAACATTATTACCACGTACCTAATAGTCGGTATGTTCACCTCTGGCACGGATAACAGCGGCAACGTGTGGTGGCATGGAAGCAATGAGGCCTTGATAGGTCGCTGGAGGGAGATGGGGCCACGTCTGCGCCCACAAGTCACTTAATTCCTGTAAATTCTGGGTTGTGGGGGGGGGGGGGGGGGGAGATAGGGGGCGATAACCTTTGACGCCACGTTCAATCACATCCCAGACGTGTTCGATTGGATTCAGATTTGGCGGGGTGGGGAGCAGCCCATCAATTGTAACTCACCACCGTACTCCTCGAACCACTCCTTTGCATTCCTGGCCTTGTGTAATGGCGCATTATTTTGTTGTAAAATACCACTGTCATCGAGAAACATTATGTCACGAAAGTGTGTATGGTGTCTGCAACAACTGTACGACACTGATTGGCCGTCACGGTGCCTTTCACGATCTCCATAAGAGCCATGGATGCCCATGTGACTGTTCCACGAAGCATAATGGAGCCACTGCCAGCTTGTCTCTGTCCCGCCGTATAGCTGTCCAGGACCTGTTCCCTTGGATGACGGTTGATTCACGCTCACCCATCGGCATGATGAAGAAGGTGTCGGGGTTCAGCAGACCCTACAACACTCTACCACTGTACCAACATCCAGTGCCGATGGTCACTTGCCCATCTCAGTCGCAGTTCCCGATGTCGTGATGGTAACATTGGCACATGCAGAGGCCATAGGTTGCGGTGGTCCATCGTTAGGAGTGTTGGGTGCACTGTGTCTACAGAAACATTTTCACTCTGCCCAGCACTAAAGTCTGATGTTAGTTCAGCCACAGTTCGTCTCCTGTCTTGTTTCATCAGGCTGCCCAGCCTACGACGTCCGACATGTGTAATGAGGGGTGGCCGGACAACCCCATGACGTCTGGACGTGGTTTCACCCTCGTTTCGTCACGTGTTGAAGACACTGACCACTGCATTCCTCGAACACCCGAAAAGCCGTGCGGTTTCCGAAATGCTCGTGCCGTGCCTCCGGGCCATCAAAATCTGCCCTTGGTCAAACTCGGTTAGATCACTCGTCTTCCCCATTCTACACAAGGACAGTACGCTCACTGATACTACACGCACCTAGCGTGTGTCTGACTAGCAGTCAAGAAAAATGGTTCAAATGGCTCTAAGCATTATGGGACTTAACAGCTGAGGTCATCAGTCCCCTAGAACTTAGAACTACTTAAATCTAACTAACCTAAAGACATCACACACATCCATGCTCGAGGCAAGATTCGAACCTGCGACCGTAGCAGCCGCGTGGATCAAGATTGAAGCGCCTAGAACCGCTCGACCACCGCGGTCGGCAACTAGCATTCACTGCTTGGCAGGTGGCGCTGCCCGTATTGTTCAAGTTGATGAGTGTATTTTTCATAGTCCGTATTGTATTTGCCTGATAATCATCCGATCCAGATGAAATAGTGAGAAGTTCATTAAGTTTCTACTGATTTGCGGAGGTCAAGATGTTTCTGTGCCATATCCCCCTGCTGCAGTCCTTTCCTCTTCTTATCTGACTAATTTAACGTATGGATTAGGGTGTGTAAGTAAGATTTCAATAAGTGTGTTCGCGAGCGTAAGGTAGTCTGCCATGTTACAGTATAGCCAAATTCAGGAGATACGTAATAGGTAGCAAAGAAGTTCCTCTTTGGATTGGTCAGACCTTTTGTGTAGGCTGAGACATGACAAAAGGCTGGTTCTGTGGTCAGTTCCGTTGGAGGAAAAAACCCGTTTTTCGGAACCGGAGCTCGCTACTGTTCTGTGGGATGCCACATGGGTAAGGTCGGTATCGTTTAAGAGTTCCTCTACAACACCAAGTTAATGTCGTGTTTTATCTACTTTTTTGATCTAGTCAAAGCTAATGATTCCTTTCTTCGTTCGTAGTTTATTACCGTGTGTGAGAAATGTTACTTTCTATTTCGCGAGTGTCTAGTGCAATAGACAAGTAAGTTGTTCAGTTCTATAGTTTCCTCAAAACACGAGGAGCCGTATTAAGTGAACTTCTGATTGAGTTCATTTGGTTAGTTGTTCCTTTTCTTAATGCATATATATTCCGTGTGATTTCCGTGATGTTATGATCGAATTTTCAGTAATTCGTCTCACCTGATAATTTTCTTCTTGGGTATTTAATTGTTCTTGTCACCACGTGTCTAAGAGCATTAAGCTCTTTCATCTTGCTTCCTTACAGCCAAATCTGTGCAGAGTCATTCCTGCATTCAAAATACCATGCTTACTTTGTGCACGATTTTGTTTGTGGGGACCACGTGGCCATAACGTCAGTGATCTCACCCATAAAGTATCTGAATTAATTGCGATCCTTTTATGCTTCACTTTTTTTAGCAATTCATTTAATAGTTATTTTGTTCTTTTATCTTGAGTGTTAAAATCAATGGAACAGTCCCTCTTGCTAAACATGTATGCTGTGATGAAGGTTTTTTTTTCTTTTCCCTCCTGTTAGTCTTTCATGTGCATATGAATGTAACAGTCATGGTTAAACCGTCCTTTTATCAATCCTATCCTTTAGACTGTAAACCTAGCAGGTTCTGTGTTTCATTAGCAAGCAACGTAATAGATCGCAGGAACAGAAGCCATCACATTACTTACTAAAAATGTGTGGAATTAAATTTACCGAATCAAATAAATGTTTTTTTTCCAGAATATGTGTTTACGCTCTCTCTGGTAAAATCTCACTCCATGCTTCATTCAAGTCTAATCTAGGGTACGTCCTACTACGTTCCTTTCCCACGACAGTCATACTGATGCAGTAGTTTACCATTGATGATTAACTGTAAAGATATTTCAGATAATAATTTACCCTTCATGTTCGACATTAGGTATAAGGATAGCTTTCAGTTTTATAATACACGATTATTCAGGTTCGTAATTAATGAGATGTGTTGTCCGATTCAGAAAAAAATATAGCAATAAAACTGTACCGTCAAAGTTCAGAATGTTGTAAGTATTAAAGCAAAAAAGGCAACTGAAATTTTGGGGATCAAGAATTTTAAAAGTCATTTATTTTGTAAGGAAAGTGACTTCAGGTAATTCAAAATATGATCTCAGAAAAATAGGAGTGTCTACTTTCGGATGAGTGGTAACAATATCTCCTCTGCTGCCGATTACCTCAAAACGGTTAAGTTATTCATTATATGACGCTGTCCCAACATCAATTAGCCAGGCTGATTGTAAACAGAAAGATAAACAACTGAAACGTAAAGTTAAATCAGGTTTCACACAAAGAAAAATTGTACGTATTCGTTTAAATATTACATATAGTGCGTAGCTGTCTTAGACAGGCAGCTTGTCCCAGAAGTCGGGACTGGACTAAATATTGCGAATATGGTAAGGGCCACGGACGGGGTGGATATGGATGTAAGTAAAAGGGATAGGGGAAAACATTTTGGTTGAGACACGAGAGTAGTTCGCCATCTTGGTATCTACCATGTTGGATACAACCTATTACTTAAGTGGAAAGGGGTCATGTTATACATGTTTTAAGGGTATAATCTGACGAGAACACAATGGTGAAGTCCGTTTTGCAATCTCTTTGATAAGTATAAAGCTATGCATCATTTGAATAATATGTGTAATTCGTGATGCTGCACGCTCCAAACTGACCACGTTAGTTCCCATCGTTACAAGCGTGCCTATAATGTGAAGGTTAGCATGCCAGTTGCCAAAGAAGAGAGGGTCGAAATCATCCTGCTAACTGAAACTTCCTGGGAGATTAAAACTGTGTGCCGGACCGAGACTCGAATTCA
Source organism: Schistocerca americana (assembly GCF_021461395.2). Classification (NCBI taxonomy): domain Eukaryota; kingdom Metazoa; phylum Arthropoda; class Insecta; order Orthoptera; family Acrididae; genus Schistocerca; species Schistocerca americana. The sequence goes on along the minus strand of NC_060124.1, from coordinate 484,572,489 downwards.
GGACCTTTGCCTTTAGCGGGCAAGTTCTCCACCAAGTGCTCGCAGAAGAGCTTCTATGAAGTTTAGAAGGTAGGAGAGGAGGTACTGGCAGAAGTGAAGCTGTGAAGACGGGGCGTGAGTCGTCCTTGGGCAGCTCAGTTGGTAGAGCACCTGCCCGCGAAAGGCAAAGGTCCCGATTCGAGCCTCGGTCCGGCACACAGTTTTAATATGCCAGGAAATTTCATATCAGCGCTGTAGAGTGAAATTGTCATTCTGGATCCTGCTAACTGGTTATCCGAGTCCCATGGCAGTTACCATGGACTTCAACAAGTGACACTCTGACAAGAACCCGTCACAGAAAGTGCTGTCAGAAAATTAATCAGGAAGTTTCAAGAAACAGTCTCGGCGACAGATAAGCGTCCTGCCTAGCTTCCCCTCACAGCGTCTGATGAGGTTACGACCACGGCAGTGTTAGCAGCAGTGGCCACGAGTCCCGTCCAAGGTACCAGGCAACTCACCAGTGGCGTTCCTCAAGCACCAACCCAAAGTCGACATCTCCCTGTAGGGCTCAAGGACATGCCAAAGTGGTGGAATGTGCTGCATTTGGGGAGTGCGCCTCATTGGCCCTGTCCTTCCGACAAAACCGTTAATGCTGCTACCTATCTGCAGATGCTGGATGAGATGGTTATGGTTCTCAACGAAGATGGTTCATTTCCTTCGTACTTTCAGCAGAATGGGTGTCACCCCATTATGGTGTCTGTGTGCGGCAATGGCTTGACACGTAGTTCGACGGTTGTTGGATCGGGCATAGTGGTCCCGTTGGAGTGGCCGCCACGTTCACCTGGCACGACCGTATATCTAAAGTCCGTATGTTTTCCGTGAAGATTCTTGATGTGCGGCACTTCGAACAGCGGTTTACTGAGGTCTGTGATGCTGTCACTCATGCTGTGTTGTGTCGTGTTTTCGCAAACTTATGCCAACGGATAGGGAAAAATCTTTAGTTACACGGACAGCATGTGGAACACATTGCGTAAAGTGCTCTTTGTTTTGCAGTGTTAAGTGCTCTTTGTTTTGCATCGCATGTCTACATCTACATCCATAATCCGCAAGCCACCTGACGGTGTGTCGCGGAGGGTACCCTGAGTACCTCTATCGGTTCTCCCTTCTATTCCAGCCTCGTATTGTTCGTGGAAAGAAGGATTGTCTGTATGCCTCTGTATGCCTCTGTGTGGGCTCTAATCTCTCTGATTTTATCCTCATGATCTCTTCGCGAGATGTACATAGGAGGGAGCAATATACTGCTTGACTCTTCGGTGAAGGTATGTTCTCGAAACTTCAACAAAAGTCCGTACCGAGCTACTGAGCGTCTCTCCTGCAGAGTCTTCCACTGGAGTTTATCTATCATCTCCGTAACGCTTTCGTGATTACTAAATGATCCTGTAACGAAGCGCGCTGCTCTCCGTTGGATCTTCTCTATCTCTTCTATCAACCCTATCTGGTACGGATCCCACACTGCTGAGCAGTATTCAAGCAGTGGGAGAACAAACGTACTGTAACCTACTTCCTTTGTTTTCGGATTGCATTTCCTTAGGATTCTTCCAATGAATCTCAGTCTGGCATCTGTTTTACCGACGATCAACTTTATATGATCATTCCATTTTAAATCACTCCTAATGCGTACTACCAGGTAATTTATGGAATTATCTCCTTCCAGTTGCTGACCTGCTATTTTGTAGCTAAATGATAAGGGATCTATCTTTCTATATATTCGCAGCACATTACACTTGTCTACATTGAGATTCAATTGCCATTCCCTGCACCATGCGTCATTTCGCTGCAGATCCTCCTGCATTTCAGTACAATTTTCCATTGTTACAACCTTGCGATACACCACAGCATCATCTGCAAAAAGCCTCAGTGAACTTCCGATGTCATCCACCAGGTCATTTATGTATATTGTGAATAGTATCGCGATTCATGACGAATTACTCACGTCATAAGAAATGATGTTTTGTATCCGTCCTGGTAGGGGGCGCTCGGGTCTGCTCCTGTAAACTGAAGGGTAGGCTGAATGTAGGAAGCGAGTAGGAGCAGGAAAAGATGAAGTACAGTGGTAGTGCCTGTAAGTTAAAACTCTTTTACTGGCGTACGAACATGTACAAATAATACTACTTAACTTTGCCTAAAAATGAGCACATAGGTGCGAAGCCGCACAGGCATCCAAATGGTTCAAATGGCTCTGAGCACTATGAGACTTAACTGCTGAGGTTATCAGTCCCCTAGAACTTAGAACTACTTAAACCTAACTAACCCAAGGACATCACCCACATCCATGCCCGAGGCAGGATTCGAACCTGCGACCGTAGCGGTTTCGCGGTTGCAGACTGAAGCGCCTAGAACCGCACGGCCACACCGGCCGGCCTCAACGCTAACAGCTACTAGTAGTTGGACAAACTATCATTGAAGTAACTGAAGTAACAAAGTCTGTAATGGACAGCCCCCTATGAAGTAGAAGCTAAGTGGCTTGGTCGTCGGCTCGGAATTAAACGGGCTGAATCTTCAGCGGCGCTCGTAGAGCTCCACAGCACCGGCAAGAGGGCGCTGTCGTCTGTGTTGGTGTCGTAGTGCCAACCTACGAATTTGCACCTACGCCGTGACATGGTAGCTATCGATACCACATGATGCGTAACTATTTACTTATCAAAGACATTGGAAAACGGACTTTACCACTGCGTTTATCGTCAAACTCTACTCTTAAAACACGTAGCACATGACACCCCACCTCCCTTTGAAGAAATGTGAGCTGCATGCAGCATGGCGGATACCAAGATGGCGGAGAGCTCTCTCAAATGTGAGTTGAATCCAATATGACGGATCCAAGATGACGGACTGCTCTAGCAGGTCACCCAAAAGTTTACCGAAGCCCCCTTTCCTTACATTCATATCCACCTTGCCCCTGCCTCTTACCATTTTCTAGGTATTAGCCCGGTCCCGATATTTGGGACAGCATGTAGAATAGAAAAGCCAAAAAAGCTCAGTTATTTCTGGTATATCAGATGGATTAGTTTCCAGTTTGCTATGTTACATACCAAGTGGCGAACTATTTAATAGGCATTCCCACACTCACGGATTCGCTCACGATGGTATTCGACGGTAAATGATAAAGTCGCTACTAATGACAAAATGCACAGAATCCACGTCAATGCAACAGCCACCTGCCACAAATGCGGAAACGTGGACTCGCTCGCGCAAAGGCTCGTTTATAGAGAAGCGCAGGATATGTGGAATTTTTCAGACACCGACTAGCCGTCGAAAAAATGATGTTCGGGAAATGAGGCGACCTGACACCACTCGATAACAACTTACTGAGCAGAATACAGCTGTATGGATTATCAGATACACAGCCACCTACATAATTGAGAACCGGGATGCTCCATTCTCAGAATAATTGTTCTATACTGAGGGTTAATATTAGCGAACTGCGCTGGATGTCAATTACAGGAAAGCATTTGGCAACGTGCATCATATCATGATCAATGATTCCTCCAAGCGCTCTCCATTACGCATGTCGCTATATAGTAGACTCAGTGGGATGGGAGAAAGCACCGAAGAGTTTCTTATATTATTATAGCTCTTTCGTATGAGTGATACAACTGTGTGTGAAGAAACAGAAGAAGGCAAACAAAGAAAAAGAGTTGTTTAAAACACAAAAACTCCTCTGCAATTGTAAAATTTCTAGTTCTAGTTCAAATGGTGCAGATGGCTCTGAGCACTATGGGACTTAACTCCTGAGGTCATCAGTCCCCTAGAACTTAGAACTACTTAAACCTAACTAACCTAAGGACGTCACCCACATCCATGCCCAGAATTCGAACCTACGACCGTAGAGCTCGCGAGGTTCCTGACTGAAGCGCATAGAACCACTCGGCCACACAGGTCGGCTCTAGTTCTAGTATTGTAAACTACATTTGCATATAGAGTGTTCCACAAATCCTGTTACACATTTCTAGAGGCTGTACTGGGGACTTAGTAGATCAAGTTTTACACACGAACCCATGTCCGGAAACGTCATCCAACGACACTACAGAGCGTCAAAAATATAGGCGTGGGCGCCTGTAAATGTATGGATACACAGGGTGATTCTGTGATGATGTTACGAACTTTCTAGGATGAGGGAAGCATAAATGTATCAACTGTATCAACTTGAGGTAAGGGCCCCTATTCCATAAAATAAACGAGTCGAAAATTATAATCGGAAACCGTTCTGATACCTCTGACAATGGAATACATTTACTGGTACTTTTGGTGTTAAGACTATAGGGTAGGCAACTTTCAGAGGTGGTAGCATGAGCCAAAACAAAAAAAAAAAAAAAAGAAAAGTAAAGAAAACATGCTCCCTAAAATGCGTACTTTAAAAGCTATGGGTTCTTGTTCAATTGAGGAGATGCGTTTCGCAGTACCGAAGATGAAAAAAATGCTATTCAGGTATGCATTTTAGACCCCTCCTTGTTTTTGTCCGTACTACCACCTCTGAAAGTTACCTACCCTACAATCTCAGCAACAACAGTACCAGAACATGTACTCCGCGTATGGTGGTACCAGAAAGGTTTTCGCATATAACTTCCAACTCGCTCGTTTCCGGTGCAGGGATACATGCCTTAAGTTGGTACATTTTTCTTCTCCATGATCCTAGAAAGTTCGCAACATTATCACGGAATCACCCTATATACAGGGTGTTACAAAAAGGTACGGCCAAACTTTCAGGAAACATTCCTCACACACAGAGAAAGAAAATATGTTATGTGGACACGTGTCCGGAAACGCTTACTTTCCATGTTAGAGTTCATTTTATTACTTCTCTTCAAATCACATTAATCACGGAATGGAAACACACAGCAACAAGACGTACCAGCGTGACTTCAAACACTTTGTCACCGGAAAGGTTCAAAATGTCCTCCGTCAGCGAGGATACATGCATCCACCCTCCGTCGCATGGAATCCCTGATGCGCTGATGCAGCCCTGGAGAATGGCGTATTGTATGACAGCCGTCCTCAATACGAGCAGGAAGAGTCTCTACAATTGGTACCGGGGTTGCATAGACAAGAGCTTTCAAATGCTCCCATAAATGAAAGGTTGAGGTCAGGAGAGCGTGGAGGCCACGGCATTGGTCCGCCTCTACCAATCCATCGGTCACCGAATCTGTTGTTGACAAGCGTACGAACACTTCGACTGAAATGTGCAGGAGCTCCATCGTGCATGAATCACGTGTTGTGTCGTAAAGGCACACGTTCTAACAGCACAGGTAGAGTATCCCGTATGAAATCATGATAACGCGCTGCACTGAGCGTAGGTTGAAGAACATGAGGCCCAATCAAGACATCACCAATAATGCCTGCCGAAACGTTCACAGAAAATCTGTGTTGATGACGTGATTGCACAATTGCGTGCGGATTCTCGTCAGCCCACACATGTTGATTGTGAAAATTTACAATTTGATCACGTTGGAATGAAGCCTCATCGGTAAAGAGAACATTTGCACTGAAATGAGGATTGACACATTGTCGGATGAACCATTCGCAGAAGTGTACCCGTGGAGGCATATCAGCTGCTGATAGTGCCTGCACACGCTGTACATGGTACGGAAACAACTGGTTCTCCCGTAGCACTCTCCATACAGTGACGTAGTCAACGTTACCTTGTACAGCAGCAACTTCTCTGACGCTGACATTAGAGTTATCGTCAACTGCACGAAGAATTGCCTCGTCCATTGCAGGTGTCCTCGTCGTTCTAGGTCTTCCCCAGTCGCGAGTCATAGGCTGGAATGCTCCGTGCTCCCTAAGACGCCGATCAATTGCTTCGAACGTCTTCCTGTCGGGACACCTTCGTTCTGGAAATCTGTCTCGATACAAACGTACCGCGCCACCGCTATTGCCCCGTGCTAATTCATACATCAAATGGGCATATGCCAACTCCGCATTTGTAAACATTGCACTGACTGCAAAGCCACGTTCGTGATGAACATTAACCTGTTGATGCTACGTACTGATGTGCTTGATGCTAGTACTGTAGAACAGTGAGTCGCATGTCAACACAAGCACCGAAGTCGACATTACCTTCCTTCAATTGGGCCAACTGACGGTGAATCGAGGAAGTACAGTACATACTGACGAATTTAAAATGAGTTCTAACATGGAAATTAAGCGTTTCCGAACACATGTCCACATAACATCTTTTCTTTATTTGTGTGTGAGGAACGTTTCCTGAAAGTTTGGCCGTACCTTTTTGTGACACCCTGTATATAAATGCATCTACAGGTACTGGCACCTGTCACTTAGACGCTCTGTATCGCCGTTGAATGATGTTTCCGGACACTGGTCCCGATGAAAACATTGATCTACTAAGTCAGCTACAACCTACAGAAGTATGTAACATGTATTGTGAACACATCCTATATGTAATTTACGTTTTCCTTGTACTAAACTGATGAATCCTTGCAAAATGCTCTTGGTCAAACACAATGCAGATAAAAGAAAAGGAAACAGGCATAAAGTTTTGTTACTACACTTCGGTAACCCCATAAGCGCTTAGCAGCACAATGTCCAGTGAAGGCATGTTACGGTGTGCCCAAGTCCACAGCTTTTTCTGATTCTTTGCCGCGGATCGTATTGACACACCCATAACTCGTCCATGGTGACTAGGCGGCCAAAGAATTCATCTGGATTGGCGTAAAGAGCTGCAATATTTCTTCTACATCGTTTCGACGGATTTTTGAAACTATGAGCAGACACGCAATGCAGCATATGACGACGTTTGTCATGTTCACGTGTCGGGCGAGATGTTGAAAACTGATTTGTGAATAAGTTTCCATTATCGACTCGATTTTGCTACTCCGGTGTTTGCTTCAAATACGCCGTTCTTCACAGAGATGTTTTACCATTTCGTTGTTAATCGCTTATGTTTTTCTTGCGTATATGGAACCGTCTGCGCCACCTTACCATTGGGTTTTAAGATTGTGAGTCGTTGGTGCACACATCCACAAACCCAGTATGAGCTGATGCAGGGTTATTCGCCTTCGAATACCGAGAACGAACTACCGCACTCATGTCCGAAAGAACAGACAACATTTGGATCCCGCAGCCGTATCAGTCAACATGCAAAGAAATTACGAGATGCAGCTGCAACTGGGCGTTGATATTCATGTGTGGTGAGAGCCGAAAATTTGTGCCATACGGGGATTTGAAGCCAGGTCCCCTTCTCACTAGGTGGATGCTCTGATCATTAAGCCAGCTTGGCACAGTGGTCAGCGCCGAGACACAATGGTCTTGGCAACTGCGCGGACTACCCTGGCACGCGTCCCGTCTGACCCAAATTCTGAACCAATCCACGCACTACGAATCTCGTTTCAAATTGTGTACGGATATGGAGATAACCTCATGAATCCATGGATACTGCATGTCAGCGGGCGACTGTTCAAGCTAGTGGAGGCTCTGTAATGATGAGGGGAGCGTGTGCAGCTGGAGTGATATGGGACCCCTGATACGTCTACGTATGACTCTACAGGTGACACGTACATGAGCATCCTGTCTAACCACGAGCATCCATTCATGTCCATTGTGCATTCCGACGGTCTTGGTCAATTGCAGCAGGACAATGCGACACCCCAAACGTTCAGAATTCCTACAGAGTGGCTCCAGGAACACTCTTCCGAATTTAAACACTTCCCCTGGCCACCTAACTCCCCAGACATGAACATTATTGAGCATATCTAGGTTGCCCTGCGACGTGCTGTTCAGAAGAGGTCTCCCCCCCCCCCCCCCCCCTCATACTCTGACCGATTTTTGGGCAGCCCTGCAGGATTCATGGTGTGGAAGGAATCTCCAGCGCTACTTCAGACGTTAGTCGAGTACATGCCACGTCATGTTGCTGTGCTTCTCCGTGCTCGCGGGGGCCCTACATGACATTTGGCTGGTGCGCCAGTTTCTTTGGATCTTCAGTGTATAATTAAGGCAACGACAGCCAATGGTCCCTTCATTGCAGATGCACGCCAAGCTCTGACTCTTACGAGAATCGGCGAAATGCCGCGACGAATAAACGTAATTGGCACATTTTTACTAAATTGTATGAAAGGTCGTCAGAATGGAAAGGTGTCCACCACAACAGCCGTAAACGAGTGGAGTAGCGCAGTGATTAGCACAGTGAACTCGCATTCGGGAGGACGACGGTTCAATCTCCCGGACGGAAATCTTGATTTAGGTTTTCCACGATTTCTGTAAATCCCACAAGGCAAATGATAGGGTGGTTCCTTCGAAAGGGCACGACCACTTTCCTTCTGCATCCTTCCCTAATCTGAGCTTGTGCTCCGTCTGTAATGACTTCGTTGTCCGAAGGACGTTAAATACTAATCTTCTTCTCCTCCCGTTCCTGCTCCTTCTCCTCTTACAACAGCTGTGCACACGGTCTTGAGTACAACTTCGTACCCAACTGTAAGAGAAGTGGGCTAAAGGGAGGTGCGGGAATAGGCACAAGAATGATTACCGAACAACTTGACAAAGTAGACAGAAGTTTTATTTAACTCGTGTTTCTCCAAGTGTACGAAGATGCATTACCAATAACTGAGTAAGAACTAGATTTCGAAACTCTCGTCTTCCACCCGAACAGGCCATGAAGGACCAACGGTACCGACGGCCCGCCGTGTCATCCTCAGCCCACAGGCGTCACTGGATGCGGATATCTACATCTACACGTACATCCATACTCCGCAAGCCACCTGACAGTGTGTGGCGAAGGGTACCTTGAGTACCTCTATCGGTTCTCCGTTCTCTTCCAGTCTCGTATTGTTCGTGGAAGGAAAGATTGTAAGTATGCCTCTGTGTGGGCTCTAATCTCTCTGATTTTATCCTCATGGTCTCTTTGCGAGGTATACGTATGAGGGAGCAATATTCTGCTTGACTCCTCGGTGAAGGTATGTTCTCGAAACTTCAACAAAAGCCCGTACCGAGCTACTGAGCGTCTCTCTTGCAGAGTCTTTCACTAGAGTTTATCATTTCCGTAACGATTTCGCGATTTCTAAATGATCCTGTTACGAAGCGCGCTGCTCTCCGTTGGATGTTCTCTATCTGTTCTGTCAACCCTATCTGGTACGGATCCCACACCAGTGAGCAGTATTCAAGAAGTGGGCGAACAACTGTACTGTAACCTACTTCCTTTGTTTTCGGACTGCATTTCCTTAGGATTTTTCCGATGAGTCTCTGTCTGGCATCTGCTTCACCGACGATTAATTTTATATGGTTACTCCATTTTAAATCACTCCTAATGCCTATTCCCAGATAATTTATGGAATTAACTGCTTTCAGTTGCTGACCTGCTACATTGTAGCTAATTGATAAAGGATCTTTCTTTCTATCCATTCGCAGCACATTACACTTGTCTACATTGAGATTCAATTGCCATTCCCCGCACCATGCGTCAAATCGTTGCAGATCCTCCTGCATTTCAGTACAATTTTCCATTGTTACAACCTCTCGATGTACTACAGCATCATCCGCAAAAAGCCTCAGTGAACTTCCGATGTTATCCACAAGGTCATCTATATATATTGTGAATAGCAATGGTCCTACGACACTCCCCTGCAGCACATCTGAAATCACTCTTACTTCGGAAAACTTCTCACCATTGAGAATGAAATGCTGCGTTCTGTTATCTAGGAACTCTTCAAGCCATCAAACAATTGGTCTGATAGTCCATATGCTCTTACTTTGTTCATTAAACGACTGTGGGGGAACAGTAGTAAACGCCCTGCGGAAGTCAAGAAACACGGCATCTACCTGGGAACCCGTGTCTATGGCCCTCTGAGTCTCTTGGACGAATAGCACGAGATGGGTTTCACACGATCGTCTTTTTCGAAACCCATGCTGATTCCTACAGAGTACATTTCTAGTCTCCAGAAAAGTCATTATATTCGAACATAATACGTGTTCCAAAATTCTACAACTGATCGACGTTAGAGACTTAGGTCAATAGCTCTGAATATCTGTTCGACGTTCCTGCTTGAAAATGGGGATGACCTGTGCCCTTTTCCAATCTTTTGGAACGTTACGCGCTCCTGGGGACCTATGGCAACTGCTGCAAGAAGGGGGGCAAGTTCCTTCGCGTACTCTGTGTAAAATCGAACTGGTATCCCACCAGGTCCAGCGGCCTTTCCTATTTTGAGCGACTTTAATTGTTTTTCTGTCCCTCTGTTATTTATTGGTATATCTAACATTTTGTCATATGTGCGACGATCTAGAGAAGGAACTTCAGTGCAGTCTTTCTCTGTGAAACAGCTTTGGGAAAAGACATTTAGTGTTTCGGCATTAGTCTGTCATCCTCTGTTTCAGTACCATTTCGGTCACAGAGTGTCTGGACATTTTGTTTTGATCCACCTACCGCTTTGACTTAAGACCAAAATTTCTTAGAATTTTCTGCCAAGTCAGTACATAGAACCTTACTTTCGAATTCGTTAAACGTCTCTCGCATATCCCTCCTCACACTACATTTCGCTTCGTGTAATTTTTGTTTGCCTGCAGGGCTTTGGCTATGTTTATGTTTGCTGTGAAGTTCCCTTTGCTTCCATAGCAGTTTTCTAACTCGGTTGTTGTACCACTGCGGCTGTTTTAAAAAAAATGGTTCAAATGGCTCTGAGCACTATGGGATTCAACTGCTGAGGTCATTAGTCCCCTAGAACTTAGAACTAGTTAAACCTAACTAACCTAAGGACATCACAAACATCCATGCCCGAGGCAGGATTCGAACCTGCGACCGTAGCGGTCTTGCAGTTCCAGGCTGCAGCGCCTTTAACCGCACGGCCACTTCGGCCGACAGCTGTTTTCCATCTCTTACGATCTTAATTGGCACATACTCATCTAATGCATATTGTACGATGGTTTTGAACTTTGTCCACTGATCCTCAACACTATCTGTACTTGAGATAAAACTTTTGTGTTGAGCCGTCAAGTACTCTGAAGTCTTGTTTTTGTTACTTTTGCTAAACAGAAAACTCTTCCTACCTTTTTTAATACTTCTATTTACGGCTGAAATCACCGATGATATAACCGCTTTATGATTGCTGATTCCCTGTTCTGCGTTAACTGTTTAAAATAATCGGTTCTGTTTGTCACCAGAAGGTCTAATATGTTATCGCCACAAGTCGGTTCTCTGTTTAACTGATGATGGTAGTTTTCAGATAATGCACTTAAAAAAATTTCACTGGATCCTTTGTCCCTGCCTCCCGTTAAAAACGTTTGAGTCTCCCTGTCTATATCTGGTAAATTAAAATCTCTACCCAAAACTATAACACGGTCGGAAAATCTACTCGAAATATTTTCATATTTTGCTTCAGGTGGTCTGCCACAACAGCTGCTGAGCCAGGAGGCCTATAGAGACTTCAAATTACCATGTTTGAGCCTGCTTTAACCGTGACCTTCACCCAAATTATTTCACATTTCGGATCTCCGTCAATTTCCTTCGATTCTATTGCACTTTTTATCGCTGTAAACATGCCTCCTCCTTCATTGTCCAGCCTGTCTCGGCGGTATACATTCCAATCTGAGTTTAGAATTTCATTACTGTTTGCATCTTGTTTCAGCCAACTTTCCGTCCCTAGTACTCTGTGGGCATTCTGACCGTCTGTTAATGAGAGCAGTTCTCGGACCTTTCTATAGACGCTCCTGCAGTTTACTGTTTACTGTTACCACATTAATACTGTTGTTCCCTGTTGTGTTTTGCCTATTACTACCTTGTCGCGTCTCAGGAGGCGTCTTGTCGGGCCTACGGAGGGGCATGTGGTCATTACACCGCTCTCCCGGCCGTATGTCAGTTTACGAGACAGGAGCCACTACTTTTCTATCAAGTAGTTCTTCAGTTTGCCTCACATGGGCTGAGTTCACCCTACTTGCCAACAGCACTCGGCAGACCGGATGGTCACCCATCTAAGTGCTAGCCCAGCCCGACAGCGCTTAACTTCAGTGATCTGATGGGAATTGGTGTTACCTTTGCGGGAAGGCCATTAGCTAAGAATTAGATTTCGGCTCATTCAATATCATCTAAGATTGGGGTCACTGTATTAAGCACAAACGATGCTGTTGTAGCGAACATCTCCAAGTGGAAGTAGACTGAGTGGCTGCAGCCAGCGTAGGACACTTGTGGTAAGGATCTGCTGCATGCATGGCTCGGCGGGCACACACCATTCGTTCCGCCAGACGCCGTACGAGCGCTGTCGGCATCTAACGGAAACTTGCAGTTCCAGTGCCAAACTAAAGACATTAGTTGGGTGGTATCAATACATATTACCACACATGGAAACTTACCCGGCCTGCCACATGGCGAACCGACATGGACACGGGTAACTGCACTAGCCGAAAGAAAAGAAGTGTGGAGTAGTAATCAACAGCCAGGCAGTTACATGGCAGACTGACGACCCATTCGTAACGAATATGTCCACCTCTCTGTAGCTGAGTGGTCAGAGAGGCTGACTGTAATGCAGGGGATCTGCATTTAGTCCCAGGTATCGCTAGGAATTTGTCCTAGGTGGGAGGACTGGTAACTGGTTCACTTGTGAGTCCAGCTGAGAGGCTGCTAGACCAGTTAGTGGCTGTTCCAAGATCAACTAACACAACAACGGCAGGAGATCGGGATTATGATCCCACACCCCTCCATCCTGTATCTAAATGACGCCGTTGGCAGAGGATGATAGGGCGGCCGGTTACTGCCAGTTGGCCCGTCTGGGCCAGAAAGTGATTTGCCTCTTTTCGCTAATTAACGACGCAAAATCAGTTTCGTTTTCAGTTACATGAAAATTAGTCCGCGATTTAAACCATTTACGAAATTATCAACAGAAAAGAAGCTTTATAATATTACATATTCTCTTCTTTGTTTTAAGGCCTCTTTTTTTACCCAGTCGCAATACTGCATGATCTTTAGTGTATATAGTCTTTTTCGACTGGAATAGAAGTCTTAGTAAGACCGTAAAATTTCTCTTCATTCTGAAGCATCTTCAAGGGTCACTGTAAAAATAGGCTTTTTTCCAATTTTGTATGCAAGGATCATGTCAAGTTCTCATGCTTTGTCTTACTGTTATAAACAGTATTAAATTATCATCATTACTTAGGTCTTTTTTTTCTTACGACATTCTTCATGTTCTTACACATATATTTGATAGACTTTAGCAAACAGGACTTTAATTAACAATAAATATGCTAAAGTTTTTTTTTTTGTAGAGGTCAATTGCCATCTCATTAGTTTGTGTACTCTATTCTGATAGTGTAGAATTCATTCGTGTTTTGTTGTGCATTGGTGCTAGAAGGAGCGCCTCTCTGTGTGTGCATTTTTCGGTTAGTGGGTGCGTATGTGTGCATATAATTTTTTATTCGACTTGTGTGTGTGTAAGGGGGGGGGGGGGGGGTTGATTTATATGGGGTCCTGAAAGTTTGTGAGGGAATTAGATGACATGTTGTGCTGAGAAATAACTGTTAAAAAGAATTCGATTCTTGGCGCCATTTCCGAGTAAATTAACCTTGAAGGTAGCCAATCACAGCGTTGCACGCTCAAATTCGAGCGACCCGTAGGAGACAGTATCGCCAAATGTGTTCCCCGTTTGCTTCCCTAAAATCGGACAAGAGAACGATACAAGCGTTGGACATGGGATGCTAGTGAGGATCGAACATTAGCCAAAGGCTGAACACAGTCTAGTGCGCTATCATCTACCTTGTGAGAACAACTGACACGGGCCCGCCCGGTTGGCCGTGCGGTCTATCGCACGGCTTTCCGGCCGGGAAGGTGCGCCTGGGCCCTGGCACGAATCCGCGCGGCGGATTTGTGTCGAGGTCTGGTGAGCTGGCCAGTCTGTGGATGGTTTTTAGGCGATTTTCCATCTGCCTTGGCGAATGCGGGCTGGTTCCCCTTATTCCGCCTTAGTTACACTATGTCGGCGATTGCTGCGCAAACAAGTTCTCCACGTACGCGTACACCATCATTACTCTACCACGCAAACATAGGGGTTACACTCGTCTGGTGTGAGACGTTCCCTGGGGGTCCACCGGGGGCCGAACCGCACAGTAACCCTGGGTTCGGTGTGGGGCGGCGGAGGGGTGGACTGCGGCAGTCGTCGTGGGGTTGTGGACCACTGCGGCTGCAGCGGGGACGGAGCCTCTCCGTCGTTTCTAGGCCCCCGGTTAACATACAATACAACTGACACGAATTTTATCTAGGCAGGACGCTTGATTTTGCTTGTTCAGCCGCCTGATAGGCTAACTTCCATGCTAATGAATTCAGAAACGTTACCCCGTATCGAATTTTTTTTAACAATTGTTCCTCAGCACCACCTACCCTGCGGTACCCTTATAAGCCTGTCAGACTGTTTGTTTCTCACCTCCCTCTTTGGAAATCACACACATACACATACACCCACCCACACACACACACACACACACACACACACACACACACACACACACACACACACAGAAACACACGCGAGAGCGCGGACACCAGTCTAAAAATAAAAGGTGACAGCTATTGAAGAATATGAACTAAAATCGTCATAACTTCCGAACGGTTTGCGTTAGGACGTTAAAACTGCACGGTTGACCTCGGGGTATGATGGTAATTAGTATGTGAATATAGTTTGGTTCAGCGACGAAACCTACTTTCATTTGGATGGGCTCGTCAACAAGCAAAATTGGCTCATTTCCGAGAACAGAGAATCCACATTTCGCGATCGTGAAGTCTCTTTACCCTCAACGGGTGACTGTGTGGTCTGCAACGTCCAGTCACAGGAATAACCGGTGCGGTGTTCCTTGATGGCACTGTGACTACCGAATGGTACGTGAAGGTTTTGGAAGATGATTTCATCCCCATAATCCAAAAGGAACTTTATTTCGACAGTATATGGTGCATGCAAGGCAGAGCTCGACCCCATCGAAGCAGGATAGTGAGGTCCTGGAGGAGCACTTTGGAGGCCGCGTTCTGCCTCTGGGGTACTCAGAGGCCATTGGCATAGGTCTCGATTGGCCGTCGTATTCTGCGGATCTGAAACACAAGATGTACAGCAATAACCTGAAAACCATTGCTGAGCTGAAAACAGGTATTCAGGAGACCATCGAGGGAATCGATGTTCCGACACTGCAGCTGGTCATGTAGAAGTTCGCTATTCGTCTGCGCCACAGAGTCGCCAACGATCAAACATGCCATAACCTAAATCCGAATATCAAATTCAAATGTTTCATATGGCTCTAAGCACTATGGGACTTAGTATTTAAGGCCATCAGTGACCTAAATCAAAATATCTTTAATGACAATTACATAAATTGTGTTCACGCCATTTTTCATGTAGCTCAATAATTGTCAACCCGTACATAGACACGCAGAACAGCAGTAGACGCTCCTGTTACCACCAAATTGGTACAAAGGACGAATGCAGAGTATCAAAAAAAAGTACACGAAATGGCGAGTGGTAGAAGATCTACAGAACAAAAGAAGGTGAATGTGTTTATTCTTCATGAAAGTGCTATGTGCTAAAATATATGACAAACACTATGTGACTAAAAGTATCCGGACATCCCCAAAAACATACGGTTTTCGTATTAGGTGCATTGTGCTCCCAGAGGATTCCAGATATTCCATATCAGCAACCTCAGTAGTCATTAGATATCGTCAGAGAGCAGAATGGGCCGCTCCGAGGAACTCAAGGACTTCGAACGTGGTGAGGTGATTGCGTGTCACTTGCGTCATACGTCTGCACCCGATATTTACACACTCCTTAAAATCCCTAGGTCCACTGTTTCCGATGTGATAGTGAAGTGGAAACGTGATGGGCCACGTATAACACAAAAGCGTACAGTCGACCTCGTCTGTTGATTCAAAGGGACCACCGACTGTTCGAGAGTGTTGTAATATGTAATAGGCAGACATCTTTCCAGACAATCACACAGGAATTCCAAACTGCGTAAGAATCCACTATAACAGTTAGGCGGGAGGTGAGAAAACTTGGATATCATGGTCTATCGGCTGCTCATAAGCGGCACATCACACCGGTAAATGCCAAATGACGCCTCGCTTGGTGTGAGGAGCGTAAACGTTGGACGATTGAACAGTGGAAGAACATCATGTGGCGTGACGAAACAGAGTACACAATGCGGCGATCCGATGGCAGGGTGTGGGTATGGCGAATGCCCGTTGAACGTCGTCTACTAACGTGTGTAGTGCCAATAGTAAAATTCGGAGGTGGTGGTGTTATGGTGTGGTCGTGCTTTTCATGGAGGGGGTTGCAGCCCTTGTTGTTTTTCGTGGCATTATCACAGCACAGGCGTACATTGATATTTTAAGCACCTTCTTGCTTCCCACTGCTGAAAAGCAATTCGGGGATGGCGATTGCATCTTTCAACACGATCGGCTACCTGTTTATAAGGCAGTGTTTACATGACAATTACATCCCCGTAATGGATTGGCCTGCACCGAGTCCTGACTTGAATCCTATATGACACCTTTGGGATGTTTTGGAACGCCGACTTCGTGCCAGGCCTCACCGACCGACATCGATACCTCTTCTCAGTTCAGCACTTCGTGATGAATGGGCTGCCATTCCCCAAGAAACCATCCAGCCCCTGACTGAATGTGTGCCTGCGAGAGTGGAACCTATCATCAAGGCTAAGGGTGGGCAAACACCAGACTGAATTCCAGCATTACCGACGGACGACACCACAAACTTGTAAGTCATTTTCAGCCAGGTACCCGGATACTTTGGATCACATAGTGTATGTGTAGATGAAAGTGCAGAGTGACATAAGAAGCAAAAATTAAGCCTGTTTATAGTCGTAAACAAAATCATAGGAACAGTTCATGCTTCCACAGATCAAAATTGTACGAAAAGCTTATTGTTACAGTGACCAATGAAGATGCATTAGAATAAAGCTCTTAATACCACATTTAATACAGTCGTAAATCACGGTATATCCTACATAACTTGTTCATGACAATGTACTGAGGAACAGAAATAAGGAAACGGATTCTGGTTGCATACATTTTAGCAAAAAAGGTGGCCGCTGTGATAAACTATTTCAAATGGGCGTCTTCTTCTTCGTGGGAGGCATGACGATGAAAACCGCCCTCCAACGGTTGGGACTGCTGCAGTACAGTGAATCACTGTCTGAATAAGGGTGCGGACCGGAGTGGACGTTCGGTTCTAGGCGCTACAGTCTGTAACCGAGCGATCGCTACGGTCGCAGGTTAGAATCCTGCCTCGGGCATGGATGTGTGTGATGTCCTTAGGTTAGTTTGGTTTAAGTAGTTCTAAGTTCTAGGCGACTGCTGACCTAAGAAGTTAAGTCGCATAGTGCTTAGAGCCATTTGAACCATTTTTTGGAAAACTGGTGTGATTAATTGCTATGTCTCAACTGGCAGACTCTGGTCACTGGGCTTTCACGAAGTTGGCAGCTGCGTTTGTTTCCGATTCCGAAGACTGGAGATCATTGGTGTGTGATGCCAGCCGGACCGTACAAGGCCTGGATATCGCCGCAACCGGCCCCATTCAGTTTGAGCTTCGATTTCGTCATTGTTCTTGTCTTGCTGTAGTCATTTACCGCCAAGTTGTAGCGGCAGTGTGGGTGTTCATCACTTCGAACAGAACACAGCCATGTCGTTCGCATTGCGCGCTGTTTTGTTCACTTGGTGAGCGTAAGCGTCTCGCTGCTATGACTGCAAACCAACGCCGCCAGACATGTAAGATTCGCCGAAATCTCACCCTTTGTCACTATGATGTGCTAAACATGGTACAACATTCTCTCTGCGACTTGATTATGGTTCTGTGTACTTCGCTATGATTTCAATACTTGTTCTCTGTGACAGCTCTCATCGTGTAACGTCAGTGATGGGTGCCGTCTTCTCAATGTTGTGTTTTGCTCAATTATTATTTCAGAATATATCTATTTTTATTATTCATTGCATCTTTCTTATTACTGTCATGATATTCTCTCATCTTTGACAGTAGCCAAAAAATTAGAAACCTCCTGGAAGATGGAAAGTCACCGATGCCTTTCATACTCAAATACTGACTACATAATCAGTTTAAAATCATGGCGGCCAGTTACTATTTATCGCGATAGCATACTGGAGCAATCTGATTTGATTTTCACAGCGCAGAGCTGCAAGATCTGTGAAAGATAGCAGTGTGAGGTGTGCACCATGCCATTAGAATACTGAATCGCTACCGTTACACAGGAAACATGAAATATTTGTCTGCCATCCGAGGCAAGCAAGCGTTGTCTGCTAGTACGCACCCGCCTTATCACGATCAATTTAGCCTGTAGGCCGGCCGCTGGTCGCCGAACGGTTCTGGCGCTACAGTCTGGAACCGCGCGACCGCTACGGTCGCAGGTTCGAATCCTGCCTCGGGCATGGATGTGTGTGTTGTTCTTAGGTTAGTTAGGTTTAAGTAGTTCTAAGTTCTAGGGGACTTATGACCTCAGCAGTTGAGTCCCATAGTGCTCAGAGCCATTTGAACCATTTTTTTAGCCTGTAGGTGTCCATATCAACAACAGTAAAAAAAAACCGCAAGCGCCGTGCTGCACGAAGAAGATAGGCTTTGAACACTCATAATTCAGCCTTTTTTACTGGCGTAGAGTTCGCCAAAACGTGCAAGACGTCTCTGATGTTGTTTGACAGTCGTACAGAGTGTTTTCCAAAGTACTGACGATTTCAGATTTGAATAAAGCACACTAAAAACAAGATGCAGTAACTGGTGGCGCCATTCTATTAGTAGTGTGGAGTATCAAGTTTCGTCCTATACGCAGGTCAGTAGTCATGTCGTGGAGCAACATCGTGCGTTCGCAGTGGAGTGCTATTTTCACTACAGCGAATCTGGCGTGCCCTTCGTAAGCATTTCAGTATCCAGCTGTGATATTCAATTCTTGCTCGTGGAACAATACTGGTTTGGGTAGGAAACTTTCGTGCAACTGCCAGCGCATCGAATCAAAAGTCAACCGGACCTCGGAAAACCATCCGATCTCCCAAGAACATCGAAAATGCGCGAAGCAGTTTACAGGCAAGCCCTCGTCGTTCATCACAAAACCTTGGTTCCAACAAGACGCCACGTCGTGCCATACATCCAACAAGAGCTTGCAAGTTCTTCGTCGTGCGTTCGGTAACAACATATTTTCAAAAGCGCTTATGTTGGATAGCTGCCTCGCTCGCCTGAGTTAACCGTGCCAGACTTTTACGGGTGTATTTGAAGGTGGAATTGTATTCCGGCCGACCGAGATGCAGGCAACAGTTAAAAGATGGAATTTGCGATGAAATTTCCGTAATTCTTCCAGCAGTTAGGAGAGATATGTTCAAAAACGGGGTGAAACGCTTTGAGAATTGTGTAGCCGTAAATGGGCGACATTCGACCGATGTAGTAACCCGTAAGTAATCTTGAATAAATGTTATACCTTGTTTAAAATTTTCAACTTAATTCTGTGATCAGTTCGTTTCTTATTAAAATTTAAAATCGTCGAAACGTGGAACACCCTATAGAACAGCGTGGAGGCGACAAGTAGCAACGCTCATCTTAGCCCTCAAGTTCAACTGGTTCAGCTGAGAGGTGGGACCAGCAATGTTCTGGGGCAGCATCATGTACGGTCTTCGACAGTAAAGGCTTGCTCATTGTCGGAACATGATTATACATGATTTTGTCCAGCGCTACAATCTACACTTCTGTGATGGGTTCGTCTTGCAATGTGATAAAACACCACCACTTCTCACTCACCTAGTGAAGAAATTCCACCAGTAACTATCCAAATGGAACAGCCAGTAATATCTGCTGATATGTACCAGACTGGGCATGCTTTGGACTAGCTGAAACTTAGTATGTAATGTTGCAGAGACGCCCCCCCCCCCCCCACCCAAAAAAAAGAAATCACACTCTTTCTCTGTTTCTCTCTCTCTCGCTCTTCCCTCCCCCCCCCCCCTCTCTCTCTCTCTCTCGTACACACACACACACACACACACACACACACAAACATGCACACACCCAGTGGTTAACCGTAGGAACAGCGCCAGAGTGAGACAGGCTTAAATTTTGAAATCTTCAAAAAATCGATTTCGTTATTATTGCTTAAAATCTTCTCTGGGATATCTACTTTGCTGTAGCATTCATCCCGCGTTCGCCGGTGACTTCGTTATCGAGTCACAAGGTGATTTGTGAAAACTATTCGCAGGCTGAAAACAATTGTCAACATCGCGGCCATTGTGGCTGCATCTTACTTCAACAACGGTCTAACAGACAATATGCAAATTATGGACTTGCTCGAACTTGGGATCCGACCAGCCTCTCACAACTTCTGGACAAAAGTGGACGAAAAGAGCATCGACCAAGCAGACCAGCGGATGACAGTAGCTGCCAAACAGGCCCACAGGGTCACCATGGCCGAGAAGAAGTTGGCGGAGAACCTTCTTCTTGATCTGAAAGGATTTCTTTATGGATCAGGTGTAGCTCACCCATAATTTTAAACGTGTTTTTCTGCAACCGTGTTTGTGAAATTGGCAAGAAACATAACTTACGAACGGAACATACGGTTCTGATCAGAATTTTTTGCCGGTATTCTAAAATGAATTCTTTAACAGCTTACGTAGCCGTTTTGCGATATATTCAAAAGTCTATTTTCGGTGAACGCTTATGCCTCGATTTTCTGAGCGAAGAAAATGAAATTTGCTTCAACACGTCAACATTTTATCAAAACTTCATAATTTTCCATTATCATATGTATGCTGACAGAAAAAATATTGAAAATAACTTATACAAAATTATTTTCTTGCGGGTCTAAGGACTCCCGCCGGTGACCAATGTTCTGTTTACAGGGGAACCTTTCACCTGGTGCAGCGGTATCATGGAGCGTCCGACGTGAACACAAAAATTACTTCTTGAAGACAAAATCGTAAGGAGTAAAACTATATCATCACATTTAGCATTACTTTTAATTTACTTGGGCAAAAATCATGAAAATCACCTAATTTTGATTCGTTCAAAGAAGGTTACCTCATTAAGTAGCTACGTCTCGACCAACTGATGGAGAGCATCCAAGCATATTACAGTACTAACAAATTCTTCAGTCCCTGTTCTCGATGAGGTAGTTCGATACGGATTTCCAAGTACGCATGTGATGCTAAAATTTTAGAACAGTTAACGCGCTTCATTTTATTCGCTCGTATTCTACATGATTCTACTAATGTCAGAAATATCCGAACATACTGTAGTCTATAACGAAACTCATACTTACGCTATAATAAGTTGATGATGTCGTATGTTGTTCACTAAAGAGGTGTACAGTTTCCAGCCTTTGTGGTCTCTGTTCAGAAAGAACAGATCCCCCTGACTGTCTGGATCGACCTCTGATGCAACTAAATATCCACTGAACACATAGTTTGCTTGTGACCTGTGCAGTTCAGCAGCGCAGTTTTCCAGAGGCTCTACACTCATGTCTCGCTCTGCATTATTTGCCCGCCTACGAAGCTTCGAAAGCCCCATTACTTCGATATTCTCATTCAGAACAGCTAGTTCGGATGCTGCGTGGATTAAGAGAACGACGAAGAATATGTCCATCAAGATGCTCGTCTGTCCGATAGCTCCTATGCCAACAGCCTGGATGGCGTACGTGATTTCGTAGGCGGGCGAGTGCGGCACGTCTACGGGAAGCCAGAAGATGAGCGGCCTGGTGCCATTCTCCGCTGGTGGCGACGTGAGGATCTGTATGAGTGGGTCTGCCATCCACAGCACCACCGTCACCGTCACCCCCTGAAACACGGTGGGATCACCTCTCACCTTCAAATCCAATACGTCAAGTATGATACGCATAATTCTATTGGATCTTCTGCCATAATTGTAGACCATACTGCTAGCACTCAACTGTACCTAAACCATTTCTTCAGAGCGAAGACCAGTTTTCCATTATAACCTAAATTTTCTCACAGTAAATGCTGGTTCTGATGTATTGTAACAGTCACTTTCACCCATTCATAAACTTGCTTGAAATTATGCATCTATTTCCAGATAGCTCTATTTACTCATACACTGAAGCGCCAAAGAAACTGGTATAAGATGGGTGTTCAAATACAGACATATGTAAACAGGCAGAATATGGCGCTGCGGTCGGCAACGTCTATATAAGATAACAAGTGTCCGTTACTGCTGCTACAATGGCAGGTTATCAAGATTTAAGTGAGTTTGAACGTGCTGTTGTAGTTGGCACACGAGCGATGTTACACAGCATCCCCAAGGTAGCGATGAAGTGGGGATCCGGTAAAACATCAATTCTCAGACATCACTGCAGCCGGAAAAAAAAATCCTGCAAGAACGGGACGGTTGAAGAGAATCGTCCAATGCACAGAAGTGCAACCCTTCCGCTAATTGCTGCAGATTTCTGTGCTGGACCATCAACAAGTGTCAGCGTGCGAACCATTCAACGAAACATCATCGGTATGGGCTTCCGGAGCAGAAGGTCCACTCGTGTACCCTTGATGTCTGCACGACACAAAGCTTTACACCTCGCCTTGGCCCGTCAACACCGACATTGGACTATTGATGACTGGAAACATGTTGCCTGGTCGGATGAGTCACGTTTCAAATAGTATCGAGCAGATGGACGTGAACGGGGATGGACACAACCCCATGAATCCATGGACCCTGCGTGTCAGCAGGAAACTGTTCAAGTTGGTGGAGTCTGTAATGGTGTGGGGCGTGTGCAGTTGGAATGGTATGGGACCCCTGATACATCCCGATACGATTCTGCCAGGTGACACGTATGTAAGCATCCTGTCTGATCACTAGCATCCATTCATGTCCATTCTGCATTCCGGAATGCATCAGATGGAAAACTAGCGGTAACTAACCAAGAGAGTTGTCAAGAATTGGCACGTTATTTCTCCGGTCACCTTAACTGCCCTGAACCTGTAACAAGATTTCCAGTACAGAACTGTACCTCCACCCAACCAGAATCACTCCCACTAACATGTGAAGAGATCAACAAACACATACTTAAACTAAAAAGCAACAGAACATCTGTTGAAGACGGCATCATTCCACAATTACTGATGAACCTTGGACCAAAGTCACTGCAGAGGCTTACGCAAATAATGTCTACCACCTGGCAAACAGAGAAACTTCCTGACGATTGGAAATGTGCACTTACCCCTCCACTGCACAAGAAAAGAGATAGGACCTAAATGTGAACAACTACAGAGGAATCTCCGTGCTACAAGTTACCTACAAAATTTTCTCACCACGCTTACTCCAGAGAATACAAGAACAGTTAAAACATAAAATCGGTGAATACCATGATGGCTCTCGCCTCGGTGATTCATGACAGAACAAACCCTCATACTGAAAACATATCTAAAGTAAAGGCCATCAGGAATGCGCCAGTCGTTTGCACCTTCATACATTTCAAGGAAGCGTATGATTCTGTTGACCGACGATCCTTGTTCAGTGTCTTAGAGGAACAGGGACTCGACCCAGACACACTACGAGTAATCAGATAATCAGACAGATATTAGTTGACACAACATCGAAATTTAAATTCATGGGTGAAATCTCTGATCCCCTCATGATCAAAACAAGTGCGCCAAGGCGAGAGATTATTCCCACTATTGTTCGATCTAGTCCTGGACAAAGTAATGATCGAATAGGAAAAATAACTGAAAACTCAAGGACATTGGAAGCCAACACGGTTAGATAGATGCCGGTACAAAATAGAAATATCAAACCTAGCTTTCGCAGGCGCCCTTGTCACACTCTCAGACAAGGTAGCAACAACGACCATCAACTGAGGGACTAAAAGAATGCGCGGAAATAGTTGGGCTGCAAATCCCTTTCGATAAGTCTGAATTTTTCTGCTCAAAATTAACCGTAACAAAATCAAGTATCTAGGTGAAATCCTTGAACCTACAGGAGGAGCAAAGATCGCACAGAAGACTCGACTAAAAGAAACTGAAAAGAGCTTTCGGCAAGACACAGCACGTATATAGTAAAAAATGCATGTCATTCACACAAAAGCCAGACACTACATCACAGTAATCAAGCCTGAAATACTGTGTGCACCTAAGACGCTAACACTCCACAAGAAAAGTGAATTGGAAAACATACTGAAGGAAGAGAGGAAAATCATAACGAAAGTTCTCGGCCCAAAGCTGACAGAAGAGGGATACAGATTACACTCTAGGAAAACTACAGAGAAGATGTCAAACATAGCAGCAAGTGTCAGAAAGAGAAGGTTGAAATTCTGTGGTCACATCATCAGGCTATCACCAAAACGAATCACCGAAAGACTTCTAACATACATATAAATGGTCAAACCAACGACACCATGGATCACACAAGTCAAACTGGACCTTGGACCATCGGAAATCGATCCAATAGAAATTGAAGGCAGGAATGTATACAGGGACAAGAAACACAAGTGGAATGTGATGTCAGATAATGAAGTCCCAAAGAAGCCAGGGACAAACTGGAAGATAGAGACTACATGGAGAAAAAATGAGGGAATCATGGGAGATCAGAAAGAATGCTCAAATCAGGCAGAATACTTTGCGTGATCCTTCAGAGTCTTGGCGCAAATAATAATAATAATAATAATATATACAGGGAGACAATTATTGAACGACATGAAATATAATCGTAATAACTTCTGAACAGCTTGCATTAGGATGTTCGAACTGCACGGTTGGCCGCGGGCAATGATGGGAGTTAGTATGTATTGTATGGATTGGCTTAGCGAGGAAGCCTATTTTCATTTGGATAGGTTTGTCAATAAGCAAAATGTGCGCGTTCTGACGACTGAGAATCCACATTTCGCGATCGAGAAGCGTCTTCACCTTCAGTGGGTAACTATGTGGTGTGAAATGTCCAGTCACGGAATAATAGGTGCGATATTTCTTGATAGAACCGAAAGGTACGTGAAGGTTTTGGAAGATGATTTCATTCCCATTATTCAAAGCGACCCTGATTTCGACAAGATGTGATTCATGCAAGACAAGGCTCGAACCCATCGAAGCAGGAGAGTGTTTGATGTCCTGGAGGACCACTCTGGCGACCACATTTTTGCTCTTGGGTACCCAGAGGCCACTGGCATGGTCTTCGATTGGGCACCATAGTCCCGAATATGAACACATGCGACTGCTTTTTGTGTGGCAATATTAAAGACATGGTGTACAGCTATAACTCCAAAACCATTGCCGAGGTGAAAACAGCCATTCAGGTCATGGACAGCATCGATGTTCCGACACTTCAGCAGGTCATGCAGAATTTTGCTATTCGTTTGCGACACATCATCGCCAATGATGGCAGGCGTATCGAACATGGCAAATCGTAAATCCGAATACCTGTACTGACGTTTACATATTTAATTGTCACCTCTGTGTCTGGGTGTGTGTTTGATGAAACTACACAACTTAGTTTTGATTTTGAAATTTTTGTAATAATTTCGCGTTTTTGTGATTTTTCAGTTTCAAACGCTTTTAAGCAGTATGCCATGAACACGATTTTTCATGCAAACAGAGCCAGCAGCCTGGGGGAGTCGATGAATTAGAAGTTAATCTGAAACATACTGGAAAGATGATTATGGCAACAGTGAAGACACCACGCTGAAGTGGAACAGTATAATATTGACTGTTATTAAATGATTGTCAACAAACATTACGGAAAATTTGTCTGTTTTTCAGCTATTTCAAATCAAGTCAGACATATGATGCCGTAAACCTGCAACCCAAGAGCGGTAGTGATTTGAGAATTTGCTGATGGGAGCAAATATTTTATACTAGATACCTGCAGATATTTTGACATCTCCAAATATTCCTATTTTTTTTAAACCTACTACTAAATTACCTATCTGGAAATGTGTAAGACATTCTTGTGGTCTAACAATTACAAACAAGGACTTGCGACTTTGAAATTACTGTGTGTGCTCTACTGCAGTTTGCGTAACTGAAACGTAACTGTTATCGTCATCTGTTTACTCCAACCGAGATGATGTGCACGGAACTCCCTCAATTTCCTACACCACTGACACACGGCCTACATCAATGTGACACTACTGAGAATGACTCAACGGCTCCTTTCCGTTGAGCTGTTTCCCCAAATTCCAGCTCGTTGTCCAGAAGTCCATGAATAACATGACGTTGAAATTAATTCCAATGACAGTTGGTAAAATGTTTATTTTATTGAATCACAGTCGGAGTCGTAGCCAAAGCCGTATCATCAGTTGCAACAATGTAAAAATGACACAGGTGTATCGGTAGCTCCTACACAAGATATACAACTCTGTGAATATTGTCTACATTACACTGGCGAACGAACACTCGTATCGTGTATACTGATACGGAACTTCCTGGCAATTTAAAACTGTGTACCAGACTGAGACTCGAACTCGGGACTTTTGCCTTTCGTGGACAAGAACTCTACTATCTGAGCTACCCAAGCACGAGTCACAACCCATCTTCACATCTTCAATTCCGACAGTACCTCGTCTGCTACGTTCCAAGCTTCACAGACGCTCACCCGCGAAACTTACGGAACTAGCGCTCCTGGAAGAAAGGATACTGAGGAGAGATGGCTTTGCCACAGCCTGGGGGATGTTTCCAGAGTGAAATTTTCAGTCTGTAATGGGGTGTGCGCTGATATGAAACTTCCTGGCAGATTAAAAGTGTGTGCCGGATCGAGACTCGAACTCAGGACCTTTGCCTTTAACGGGCAAGAGCTTTACCATCTGGTGGAATTGAAGCTGTGGGGACGGGTCGTGAGCCGGCCTTGGGTAGCTCAGATGGTAGAGCAATTTCCCGCGAAAGGCAAAGGTCTCGATTTCGAGTCTTGGTCCGGCACATACTTTTAACCTGCCAGGAAGTTTCAGGTCTATCATAGTTCTTAGTCGAATTTTGAACATTGTTGGACCTGATGATGTGGCTTTAGGCCACGAAACCGGTTAAGTATCAATAAAACAACAATTTTACTACTTGTCGGCGGAATTCTTCTTAACATCATGCCTTTCAACAGCTGCGGATTCCCAGAGTATAAAATGCTTTTCCAATCAATAACGACGTCATCATCTGATGAACTTAAGTCACTTAGCTTAATTCTCTCCATCTTTGCTCTTCTAGTTTCATTTCCGTTCATGGTGTTGAATCTTAGCAGCTTTCTGGGACCTCATATTGTCCAATCTCAGTAAACACTCTGATGGACCAACCATGAACTTCTCCTCGCATCGGACATTACATAATAATCAAATAAATATTAATGATCAAGACTGGCTTATTCTCATATTGTGTTCAGTATGAAGTAGGCGACAATGTGACACAGAATAAATCCACATAGATCACAACATACTCCAGAGAGCAAATCTGTAATGAAACCGAGGTCAGAAGCAATCAGTACTACCATAACGGATCCCTGAGGGAAGCACTAACAGCACAGAGGGTAGGGAAATGAAATTACACTGTCTGACAAACAAAGTGAAGTACCCAGAAGATGTAGTCTGGTATCAGTTTAATGTCGTAAACGTACACTACTGGCCATTAAAATAGCTACACCAAGAAGAAATGCAGATGATAAACGGGTATTCATTAGACAAATATATTATACTAGAACTTACATGTGATAACATTTTCACGCAATTTGGGTGCATAGATCCTGAGAAATCAGTACCCAGAACAACCACCTCTGGCCGTAAGAACGGCCATGATACGCCTGGACATTGAGTCAAACAGAGCTTGGATGGCGTGTACAGGTACAGCTGCCCACGCAGTTTCAACACGATACCACAGTTCATCAAGAGTAGTGACTGGCGTATTGCGACGAGCCAATTGCTCGGCCACCATTGACCAGACGTTTTCAGTTGGTGAAAGATCTGGAGAATGTGCTGGCCAGGGCAGCAGTTGAACATTATCTGCATCCAGAAAGGCCCATACAGCACCTGCAACATGCGGTCGTGCATTATCCTGCTGAAATGTAGCGTTTCGTAGGGATCGAATGAAGGGTGATTGCTCTGAAAAGCTAATCATTTGCATATCACAGCATCTTCTTCCTGTCGGTTAAATTTCGCGTCTGTAGCACGTCATCTTCGTGGTGTAGCAATTTTAATTGCCAGTAGTGTAGATACTATTTGCCGGTATGATTTCTTTGTGACAGAACAGCCACCAGAGTGCGTTGCCGTTGTTTATGTTTAGGTTGTTGCCTCGCATGGTAGGGTATATAAAGAGCTTGAGCTGCGTCAGATGTTGAGTGATCACCGAAAGACCTGGAGATGCCGCTCATTGGTATGAGACAATGTTATCAACACGTGACTGCATTTGAAAGTACCTCGTCTCGAGTCTCCATTTTTCCAGATGGACGAATCGTCCAGTATTCATAATTGTGAGGATGTGCAGGAGATTCTAAAAGCAGGCATACTCGTCATCAAGCTTCGGGTCGACCCCGTCTGATTAAGACAAGGGAGGATTGCCGTTTTGAGCACCAAGGACGTCTTAACCTGCACTCACCATCCGAGAGCAAGAAATGTATCCTCTGCTACTATCTCTGTCATCCTGCAGTCGTACCATGTGTAGGCTGCACTTAAGATAAATTACGCTTGGAGTGGTTCTGTAACAGAGATTCATGGACTGCTGGTGCATTGCGTCGCATCATGTTTAGCGATGAATCGCTGACCTGGTCTATCCCGCATGACCATCGTTGGTGCGTATGACGGGGACCTGGGGAGAAATCTTATTCTTCCCATGGTTTTCAAGGGTACAGCGGTGTTGTTCCTAATGTCATGGCGTGGGGGGCCAGCAGTGTGACCTCAGGTAATGGCTGGTAGTGACTGTGGGAAATCGGATGGCACACGGTGCGTCAGCGGTATCCTGCATCCTCATGTGCTACTTCTCGTATGACAGTATCCGGGTGCCATTTTCCAGCAGCAAAGTCTACACATGTCTATGTGAACTGTCTGCATGTAATGGAGGTCTCCGGCGGCTAGTAAGATCTCCACATGTGTCCCTGATAGAGCGTGTGTGGATCTATGTCAGACGTCCCAGTGCCAGGGTCAAGAACATCAAGAGCTAATTACAATACTTGTGGTCCAGTTTGCCTCAGGAGTGGACACAATGGCTTGATGACATTCTTTCCAGTGAAATCAGTGCATGCATCCCGGACAGAGTGGCTGCAACGTCATTACCGATAAGTGGGCACATACTGGAAACCTAACTTCACCTTGTAATCATTGCAGTAACATCGCATATCCTCTCAACACATAAAGTTTCATTTTGCTTACTCTTTTCCTTCTTGATAGTTCACTTTTTCTGTCAGGCAGTGTGGTAGGTTCTGCTGTAACGTAAATAAGAGAGAAGCAAGTCTGCACATCTGTGGAACGCAATAGTGGAAGGAAATTAGGGTTTTAATAACGGAACGTTAGTATTTTTCGTTCACAAAGCTCCTTTTCGTAGCATCACAGACTGCAATCGATCTGAGCTTGTTTAAGCTTGAAATTGCTGTCTGAGTTTATTTAGCCTCTGATGATGTCTGCAGAATCTGAAGGTGAAATGTGAAGTGGAGAAGAATGACAAGCTCGCTAGGGATGGAATCATTTTGCTTTCGCAGACATGTCAATCTCTGATCTCTCTCTCCTTCTCTCTCAAATAGTGGTAAAAGGGAAAAAAGTGGAGCTACAAAATAGTATTTCTCGGAGTATTTTTACCACTTGATGTCATCACCGTCTACCATAACCACTATTTTTGTTAAAATTCATCGCATTAAGTGGCAGTGACAAACCTAACTTCGAACCACAATATGGTGGAAAAACAATGTGACACAGCACACCATATGTCATATACATCTACAGACAAACAAATGATCAAACTCTTAGAAAAATTGGATCATGTATTGAAGAGAAACAACATCATAAATTGAACAAGCTAGTAACGCGTTGGTCTTCATCTGGCCCTTATGCAAGTAGTCACTCGGCTTGGTGTTAATTGATAGGTTTCGGATGCCCTCCTCAGTGTATCATGCCAAACTCTGCCCAACTGGCGCGTTAGGTATTCTGTCCATAACGCTCCGATCTTTCTCAATTGGGGAGAGCTCCAGTAAACTTGCTGGCCGAGGTAAGGTGTCACAAGCACGGAGACAAGCAGTAGAAACTCTCGCTGTTTGCGAGCGGGCATTATCCTGTTGAAATTTAAACCCACGTGGTTTGCCATGACGGCCAGCAGAACGGGACGCAGAATGTAGTCGACCTACGGCTGTGCTGTGAAGCTGCTGCGGATGACCACTAAAGGTGTGTGCTGTGAAATCAAATGGCACCCTAGACAATCACTAAGGATGGTAGGGCCTTACGTTCTTCGAACTCGCTAAACCGCACCTCACCATATCCCTCCCTATTTTAGAACACTTGGCGCACAGTTGGGACAGCCCTCCAACCATCTCGGAATTTTGAAAACCTAACGTCCTAACTGGAAGGAATTCTGAAAGATATCCGTCAGGATGACATCCAACAGCTCTATCAACGAGTGTGAAGTCAAATAACTAACTGCATAAGGGCTAGAAGAGAACCAAAGAGTTATTGACTTGCTCAATTTGTGAAGGAGTTTCTCTCTCTCTCTCTCTCTCTCTCTCTCCCTCTCTCTCTATCTCTCTCTCTCACTCACTTTATAGGCTGAAAATCTGTGACCATTTGTGTCATAGTACACTACTGGCCATTAAAATTGCTACACCAAGAAGAAATGCAGATGATAAACGGGTATTCATTGGACATATATATTATACTATAACTGACATGTAATTACATTTTCACGCAATTTGGGTGCATAGATCCTGACAAATCAGTACCCAGAACAACCACCTCTGTCCGTAATAACGCCCTTGATACGTCTGGGCATTGAGTCAAACAGAGCTTGGATGGCGTGTACAGGTACAGCTTCCCATGCAGTTTCAACACGATACCACAGTTCATCAAGCGTAGTGACTGGCAGATTGTGACGAGCCAGTTGCTCAGCCGCCATTGACCAGACATTTTCAGTTGGTGAGAGATCTGGAGAATGTGCTGGCCAGGGCAGCAGTCAAACATTTTCTGTACCCAGAAAGGCCCGTACAGGACTTGCAACATGCGGTCGTGCATTATCCTGCTCAAATGTAGGGATTCGCAGGGATCGAATAAAGGGTAGAGCCACGGGTCGTAACACCTATGAAATGTAACGTCCACTGTTCAAAGTGCCGTCAATGCGAACAAGAGGCGACAGAGACGTGTAACCAATGGCACCCCATACCACCACGCCGGGTGATAAGCCAGTATGGCGACGACGAATACACGCTTCCAATGTGCGTTCACCGCGATGTCGCCAAACACGGATGCGACCATCACGATGATGTAAACAGAACCTCGATTCATCCGAAAAAATGACGTTTTGCCATTCGTGCACCCAGGTTCGTCGTTGAGTACACAATCGCAGGCGCTCCTTTTTGTGGTGCAGCGTCTAGGGTAACCGCAGCTGATAGTCCAAGCTGCTGCAAACGTCATCGAACTGTTCGTGCAGATGGTTGTTGTCTTGCAAACGTCTCCATGTGTTGACTCATGGATCGAGATGTGTCTGCACGAGCCGTTACAGCCATGCGGATAAGATGCCTGTCAACTCGACTGCTAGTGATACGAGACCGTTGGGATCCAGCACGGCGATCCGTATAACCCTCCTGAACCCACCGACTCCATATTCTGCTAACAGTCATTGTATCTCGACCAACGCGAGCAGCAATGTCGCGATACGATAAACCGCAATCGCGATAGGCTACAATCCTACCCTTATCAAAGTCGGAAACGTGATGGTATGCATTTCACCTTCTTACTCGAGGCATCACAACAACGTTTCACCAGGAAACGCCGGTCAACTGCTGATTGTGTATGAGAAATCGGTTGGAAACTTTCCTCATGTCAGCACGTTGTAGGTGTCGCCACCGGCGCCAACCTTGTGTGAATGCTCTGAAAAGCTAATCATTTGCATATCACAGCATCTTCTTCCTGTCAAATTTCGCGTCTGTAGCACGTCATCTTCGTGGTGTAGCAATTTTAATGGCTGGTAGTGTATCATTAAAATTGTAAAAAGTGTAATGATGTAGGGTGATGGAAAAGTGTTGTATCAGTTTAAAAGGAGTGTACAGTAGCGTAAAGTAATAGGTGCAGTGTACTGGGCAGTCTCCTGAGTGATCCCATGCAGGCATGACAATTCTGTCCCACCTCTGAGCACAAACTGACTGTCACTGTATGAGAGAACTGACCAGCCACAGTTTCCACACTCTGTCGGCGGTCCTGCTGTACTTCTCGCGGACGCCTGTTCCATAGTCGGGGAACCTCTCCCTGGCGTCCAGCAGACTCAGGACCATCCGCTGCAGTCGCTTCCGGTGCAGCATGAACGTCACCACCTGCCAGCATAATTCACAACAGCGTGTCAGGCCAAGATCAGAGCCTTCAACATCGCAGCGCGTCAGCAATCGTTGGTTAATACATTAAAAATCTAAGACAGTTCGTAAGACAGATGTATAACAAGAAAATAAATAAAAATAATGTTACGTCTTCCACCCTAGGGGATGCGTCAGATGACAAACAAGTGGCAACGATATCTATCCCTTACATAGGCAATATAAGTTACAAATTGGTTCGTTTACGCAGAGCCCATAATTTCAGACTCACCTACTCTAATAATAATAGTTTACATAGGAATTTAATTCACTCCTTGCAGAGTAAGAGCGATTTTTAGGTTTCATCTCCTATTTAGCTCGTGTCTTGTTCTATCCATTTCATTTTTTGATATACGTTGATCCACGATTGGGAATATATGGGCTAATGCGCATTCAAGTATCCGTTGTCTAGCGAATGTGCATACATAGCGGGTCAGGCTTGTAAGTGAGCGACCGTTTGTAGCTGCAGTTTATGGCGGGTCATGGCCCATCAAACATAGGCCGGTGTGAGGTGGAGCGTAAGTTAAGTAGCGGTTTTGACTTTGTACATATGTACTGTTTGTGTTTTCCTTTTCTTTTTCGTTTATAAGTGTATAGCTATGCTGTTCTTTTAATCATTGACAAAGGTCTTCTTAGACACTTGTGAATTTTACTGTTGTTCTGAAGAAGGTGTAGTTATCTACGCAAATCCTGGGTTAACACTTAACACTAGGTGCTTTTTTCGCAATAGAGAAGGGTTTTTAGTTTTTTAATACAAGATCAGAGCTCTCCTTGGCTCGGTTAAACAAGATGTAACATCCTACAAAATCCCTCGCCGTTGTGGGAAAGTAGTACATCGACGGGAAAAAATCCTGACACCAAGAAAGAATTGTGCGACATAAACGAAAGCTTGCAGGCGTGTTTCTATATTTGAAAGATGATACCTACTCAAATTTTGTGGCATTCCCATATGAGTGGCGCTAGTACCGCCACTATGAGGGTGCAAATCAGGTTTGCTTTAAATCCACTCTGTAATGGTCGTGAGCCTTAATTACCTTTCAGTCTGGACGTGGTGAGTTGATACTAGTCAAGAAATCCTTTAATACGATGAACACGCCATTATCAACAACTTACTGAGGTCGAGTTTTAGGGCTACGGGATGGTGGATGTTGCTTCCACGATACTGCAGAAAGCCGGTCGGGATGACCGAGCGGTTCTAGGCGCTACAGTATGGAACCGCGCGACCGCTAAGGTCGCAGGCTCGAATCCTGTCTCAGGCATGGATGTGTGTGATGTCCTTAGGTTAGTTCGGTTTAAGTAGTTCTAAGTTCTAGGGGACTGATGACTTCAGAAGTTAAGTCTCATAGTACTCAGAGCCATTTGAATCATTTGATACTGCAGAAAGATCTGGCAAAAATGGAGCCATTGTACATGATTGCTGGCAGTGGTGGCACGAAAAGATACAGTCGCAAGAAGTCCAGGCTCTGCACAGCCACTACAGAGAGGGAAGACCGTCCTCTGCGTCGTATGCACATTGCTATCCACCCTATCCAAAAGATCATTTATGTAGATAGAAAACAACAGCGGACCTACCACACTTCCCTGGGGCACTCCAAATGATACGTTCATCGGAGGTGAGGGTATCATCTGGAGTGCCCCAGGGAAGTGTGGTAGGTCCGCTGTCTATCTACATAAATGATCTTTGGGATATGGTCGATAGCAATGTGCGGCTGTTTGCAGATGATGCTCTGGTGTACGGGATGGTGTCGTCGTTGAGTGACTGTAGAGAATACAAGATGACTTAGACAGGATTTGTGATTGGTGTAAATATAGATGAATGCAGATGAATAGGAAAAAGAATCCCGTAATGTATGAATACTCCATTACTAGTGTAGAGCTTGACACAGTCTCGTCGGTTAAATATTTGGTCGTAACATTGCAGAGCGATATGAAATGGGACAAGCATGTAATGGAAGTTGTGGGGAAGGCGGACAGTCGTCTTCGGTTCATTGGTAGAATTTTGGGAAGATGTGGTTCATCTGTAATACGACCTATTCTTCAGTACTGATCGAGCGTTTAGGATCCCTATCAGGTCGGATTGAGGCAGGACATAGAAGCAATTCAGAGGCGGGCTGCTAGATTTGTTACTGGTAGGTTTGATCATCACGCTAGTGTTACGTAAATGCTTCAAGAACTCGGGTGGTAGTCTCTGGAGGAAAGGGGGCGTTCTTTTCGTGAATCGCTACTGAGGAAATTTTGAGAACCAGCATTTGAGGCTGACTGCAGTACAATTTTACTACCGCCAACTTATATTTCGCGGAACACAAAGATAAGATAAGAGAGATTAGGGCTCGTACAGAGGCATATAGGCAGTCATTTTTCCCTCGTTCTGTTTGGGAGTGGAACAGGGAGAGAAGCTGCTAGTTGTGGTACGAGGTACCCTCCGCCTCGCACCGTATGGTGGATTGCGGAGTGTGTATGTAGATGTAGATATATGACTGTGACGTATCGTACCACTTTCGTAGCAGCAGTTCGAGCATCATTTGGCACCATAGTGACGTAACGAACTGTTGCATATCGGCTACGTCGAGGAGAGCCATGTACCAGACGCCCAACAACGTGCAACATGCGGTCGTGCATTATCCTGCTGAAATGTAGGGTTCCGCAGCGATCGAATGAAGGGTAGAGCCACGGGTCGTAACATATCTGAAATGTAACGTCCACTGTTCAAAGTGCTGTCAATGCGAACAAGAGGTGACCGAGACGCGTAACCAATGGCACCCCATACCATCACGCCGGGTGATACGCCAGTGTGGCGATGACGAATACACGCTCCCAATGTGCGTTCACCGCAATGTCAACAAACACGGATGCGACCATCATGATGCTGTAAACAGAACCTGGATTCATCTGAAAAAACGACGTTTTGCCATTCGTGCACCCTGGTTCGTCGTTGAGTACACCTTCGCAGGCGCTCCTGCCTATGATGCAGCGTCAAGGGCAACCGCAGCCATGGTCTCGGAGGTGATAGTCCATGCTGCTGCAAACGTCGTCGAACTGTTCGTGCAGATGGTTGTTGTCTTGCAAACGTCCCCATCTGTTGACTCAAGTATCGAGACGTGGCTGTACGATCCGTTACAGTCATGCGGATAAGATGCCTGTCATCTCGACTGCTAGTTATACTAGGCCGTTGGGATCCTGCACGGCGTTCCGTATTACCCTTCTGAACCCGCCGATTCCTTATTCTGCTAACAGTCTTTGGATCTCGACCAACGCGAGCAGCAGTGTCGAGTAACGATAGGCTACAGTCCGACCTTTATCAAAGTCGGAAACGTGATGGTACGCATTTCCCCTCCTTACACTAGGCGTCTCAACAACGTTTCACTAGGCAACGCCGGTCAACCGCTGTTTGTGTATGAGAAATCGGCTGGAAACTTTCCTCACGTCAGCACGTTGTAGGTGTGGCTACCGGCGCCAACCTTGTGTGAATCCTCTGAAAAGCTAACCATTTGCATATCACAGCATCATCTTCCTGTCGGCTAAATTTCGCGTCTGTAGCACGTCATCTTCGTGGTGTAGCAGTTTTAATGACCAGTAGTGTACATTTGACCGAGTTCGTCATGATTTCTGTTGCGAGTTTTGACGGCTCTTGATTTTAATGATGCCGCTCGACTGATCTTCACCTCGCTTCTTAGTGTACTCAGGCGTCCGTTGACGTGAATGATCTTCTTACTCCCCTCATAGAAGTGCATCGAGGTGTCCTGTAGGGGAGTCTTCTTTCAATATCATTATTGGTATTATTTCTGGAACCCTTACCTCCATAGCTGCTCGACTACGTGACGAGTCGATTATGCTGATGACGTTACGGTACATCTTTGTACTCATGACGGCTTACCGGGGCTCAAGGACGTTTTGGAAGCATTTTATCGTCTTACGACATTAACGACTACAAACATCGATTACTCAGTTTGCGAGGATTTAATGCGGTTGAGATTCCATGGGCTGTGGCCGCCATCGATCGTTGGGCGCTATAACTGACAGTTGTCCGATCAAGATGGCTGTGTTAAACTGGAAATTCAAGGAGCGATACTTGAGCACGAGCGTCGCTTCCTGTCACTACTTCAGAAAGTTCGGACCTCGGCAACTTATGTGTTGAGCAACGCCTGTTTTCTTGGCCAAATTTTTCCCCTTCCTGCGTTGATGTCCCGAACCACAACGATTATCGGGCAAGTTTATCGGGCGAAAATCTGTTTTAAGGATGCGCTATAAGGTTATGGAAACACCCCCGGCTGATGGAGAGTTTGGGCCTCCCTCATGTTCAGGTCAAGGACTCTATTTTATTTCTTCGACGCAACGTTTTAACGTTTCTTTGCGTACCCCAATCACATATAGCTTAACCTCTCCAATAGATACTGGTAGAATAAATAATAAATTAAGGCATAATCATGAATTTTTTCTTGTTGTCAGTTATTTGGGAGTTGATATTCTTTCCCAGTCGCCTCTTCCTTTCAAAATGCTGGTATGTCGCTGGACGTTTCCAAATCTCGCTTCCTCTGTGGAGTTCCTATCGCCAGCGACAGACTGGAAGGTTGTTTGCTTCAGTTCCAGCATAACTATATTTCCGATGGAAGTGTTGTCCTCGTAGTACGAAGTCGTTCATAACCTTGTCCCCACGAACTTTCGAATTTTTCGCACTGACCTTTGTCAGACAGACCGATGCACTCGTTGCCGTGAAACGGATACATTATTTCATTGGTTGGTCGCCTGCGGACACAGACATTGGAGTTACCTCCACCGAGAATTTTCCTTCGTTTCCAGGACGACGGAAGCGGCAGTCTCCAGCGAGATTCTCCTGCGCCGGGTTTCAACCCTCTTTCCCAGATCGAAGAACAATACACTTATGTGGCTTGTCGGACATTATGTTCATTACGTGGTAGCGTGCTGGTATGACACCGACTTTAGTGCCTTTTACCAATATATGGTTACGGCCCGTTGGACACAGTAAAAGATGCCACACTGTCGTGAGCGTTTTGCGAATTTGCTGTACCTGATATTTAGAGGTGAAGGACTTCGATGAAGTGTGGAATCGCTTTTCTGTTCGTATGTTTCATTCTTGTTACCATGCTTGTGGTAAACTTGACAGAAAAAAAATCAAGAAAGGACGTTGAGTAAAGTGGCACTCATGGTGTTTTCCTCATGGTCCCTTATCAGGTGTTCAAAATGGTTCAAATGGCTCTGACCACTATATGACTTAACATCTGAGGTCATCAGTCCCCCAGAACTTAGAACTACTTAAACCTAACTAACCTAAAGACACCACACACATCCATGCCCGAGGCAGGATTCGAACCTGCGACCTTAGCGGTCGCGCAGCCCCAGACTGAAGTGCCTAGAACCGATCGACCACAACGGCCGGCATATCAGGTATATTGTTAGACAGTTTATTTTAGTTTTATGGCCCTGTTCTCTTAAAAATTGTTGTTGGCCACGACTGGAAATGATTTTTTTTTCTTTTTCATTAGCAGAAACTAGGTTGGATCAATTTTATTTCTTTCCTTTTTCACTACCAAATCGACCTCTGCCTACGTTGTCTCCACCTAGACTAAAGCTGGCTGTGTCCGTCCTTTCCGGCCCCTCTACAGATAGCTCAGTGACACGAGACAAAGTTGTAGGGAACAATAGGAAGACTCGGCGATGTTCGAGTCGAGTCCGCGCCAAACATTCTTTTTTTCATTTAAATCATTAAATTGTATCCAATATACATCTTGTGTCTTTCCTTCTGTTTTTTTTTACTTTTATTTAAACATTAAGACTTAACATAAACTTGATAAGACGTAAACAACCAATTTGTTTCGTCCAGTGCAAAAATAAAGCCAATAGAAAATAATCGTCTGTGTCCAGTGGGTACAAAAAACACCATAGATGAAAAAAGAAACAAACCTGGGCAGATTTCTGGAACCTCAAACCCACATACACTATATTTCGAGTCCTCTAGGCTCCTTCTCATATTTTTTAGACGTCCGTTCCTTAGTTGCTTGGTTGGAAGGTTGAAAAAAAATGGGTGGGGGAGGGAAGGGACCAAACTGCTAGTTCATCTGCCGTATTCCTTAGTTCTTGTCGTTTATGAGCAAAAATGTTCAAATGTGTGTGAGATCTTATTGGACTTAGCTGATAAGGTCATCAGTCCCTAAGCTTACACACTACGTAACCTAAGTTATCCGAAGGACAAACACACACATCCATGCCCGAGGGAGGACTCGAACCTCCGCCGGGACCAGCCGCTCAGTCCATGACTGCTGCTCCCCAGACCGCTCGGCTAATCCCGATCGGTGTTTATGAGCAGGGCATAATTTTGTTACATTAATAGCCTATCACATGAATGTGGGATTCATTAAACTGCATGAATATGGCTGCTAACCATGCAGTGCACAGCGATAACTGGTCCTGTCGAGGTCACGTGGGGCAGCTTCCCGATA
The DNA here is from genome assembly GCF_021461395.2 of Schistocerca americana. Lineage (NCBI taxonomy): Eukaryota > Metazoa > Arthropoda > Insecta > Orthoptera > Acrididae > Schistocerca > Schistocerca americana. The sequence continues at coordinate 484,533,581 of NC_060124.1, read as the reverse complement.
GAGTACACAAACGGTGAAATCATCGATATGTTTTTGGTGCTGGATGCATCTAGTAACCAAGGTATGCTACGTATGCTACACGGTATGATCAAAAGCTGCATCCCGAAAAATATTTCTCATCTGGATCAATACCTTCGGGAAACCGGTAATCTTCGTCAGCAAGTAACTTACGGGAGCCGTCCAAAGACTGGACGTTCTCCACAAACAGTGGACATGATTCTCGTAACCGTTCATCAGTCACCCTAGTGAAGTACCCATGATATCGAAGGCATTGCATATACCCGAAAGACTGGCTGTTGAAGTGTTGCACGAAGAAGAACGGCATCCATATCATTACATGTTAACACTAGACTCTATGTGATAAGTGCAGTTTTGTGAATGGTTTTGACCAAATAGAAGGTAACAAATTTTTTAAAAATAACGTGAAATGGACTTCCTACCTCCAAAACAGGCATCCAGGGACGCTTTGGCATAAAACTGTGGAGTGAAATCGTGAGAGGAGTGCTTTCGGGCCCTTACCCGTAATTGTTTGAATGAAGTGTTTCCAAAAAACTGGAATGGTCGCCTAGGTCCAACGTCCTGGCCTCTACATTACCCAGACCTTAATCCATTATATTTTTATTTGTGTGGTCATTTAAAGGAGCAAGTTTATAGTACTCCACCGATGTACACGACCTATTAGCTTGCGTGTTTCCCGCTTAGGAAATAGTGAATTCTGGTGTATTGCGAAGGGTCCAGAAAAGTATGATCCAGCAAGTGACTAAGTGCTTGCAGAAGCAAGGTGGCCAGATTGATCATCTTCTCTAAAGAGAGCGTTGCTCATACGTGTACGTCCCGGACCTGTGAAGATGAGCTTGGACGTCACACGTACCGTAAGGAATCACACTGAGGTGACAAAATCGTGGCATAGCCGATGTGCACATATACAGATGGCGGTAATGACGCGTACGCAAGGTATAAAAGGGCAGTGCATTCATGTAGCTGTCATTGAATACTCAGGTAGAAAAGTTTCCTACGTGATTACGGCGGCATGACGAGAATTGACAGACTTTGAACAAGGAACTGAACATTTCATTTCGGAAATCGTTAGGGAATTCAGTGTCCCGCGATCCACAACGTCATGAGCGTGTCTAGAATACAACATTTCGGGCAGTACCTCTCACAACGGACATCACAGTGGTCGACGGCCTTCACTTAACAACCGAGAGGAGCGGCGTTTGCGTAAATGTGTCCGCGTTCACAGACGGGCAACACTGCGAGAAATAACAGCAGAAATCAATGTGGGACGTACGACAAACGTATCTGATAAGACACGACTGTTAAATTTGGCTTTAATGGGCTATGGCAGCAGACGACCAACTCGAGTGCCTTTGCTAACAGTGCGACATCGCTTACAGCGCCTCTCCTGGATCCTAGACGACTGGAAAACGGTGGCCCGGTCAGATTCGATATGAAGCCGTGAACACAAGTTGTAAGAAAGACACTGTGCAAGCTGGTGATGGATCCATAATGGTTCAAATGGCTCTGAGCACTATGGGACTCAACATCTTAGGTCATAAGTCCCCTAGAACTTAGAACTACTTAAACCTAACTAACCTAAGGACATCACACACACCCATGCCCGAGGCAGGATTCGAACCTGCGACCGTAGCAGCCTTGCGGCTCCGGACTGCAGCGCCAGAACCGCACGGCCACCGCGGCCGGCGGATCCATAATGGTAAGAGCTGTATTTACATGGAATAGACTGGGTACTCTGGATGTTCTGTTACTTTGAGACCATTTGCAACCACTCATGGACTTCATGTTGCCAAACAACTACGAAATTTGTAGTATGACAAGTCCCCGGGCCAAAATTGTTCACCACTGGTTTGAAGATGATTCTGTACAATTTGAATGAATTGTTTGGCCACCCAGATCGCCCGACATGAATCCCGTCCTACATTTGTGAGACGTAATACAGAGGTCAGTTCACGAACAAAATCCTTCTCCGGCGACACCTTCGCTGTTATGGACGGCTATAGAGACAGCGTGGTTCACTGTATCTGCAGGGGTCTTCCAAAGACTTGTTGAGTCCATGCCACGTCGAATTGCTGGATTACATCGGGCAGAAGGATATCCGACACCAAACTAGGCGATATACCATGACTTTTGCATCTCAGTGTATTGTTCATAGAGTAATGTGCAGTCTGTTATGGCCTACTAATTGTGTTTTTGTACCTCACTGGATACAAACGATGGTTGTGTACCCACTATTTTTTCTGTTGGATTTCTTTGTGTCGTGGACAAAATAAAGCAGTAGTTTGCATATCAAGTTCATGTTAGATCTTATGTACTTGGATAAAGGTAATACTAATAGAAGGAACACACAAGATACCGCATTATGGAGGTGTAACTTGGATACCATTTAATGCTTTAACTGAAGAAGAGAAAATGTTTGTCGCAAACGCAATTCCGGTATTCACTAATCACACTGAGCTAATGGGACAGTTCCGGCACAGTGTAGACTTCATGCTACCTGTTTTTGGCCACGCTGCGCTCAGTTACAGCATTGCCACAGCCTCGTTTTTAATCGCATTTCTATTAAACCTATTGCCGGGTCCAGGTTTTGCTAAGTACACCATTTTCTTGAGCTCGGGTGAGGAACCACATGCCTACCGCCAGGTGTTGCATTTTTCTTCAGCCTGTGTATAAACGGTACGAGAGGCACTGTGAGCAGCCCTCTTGAGCTGAAGACCGTGCTGTAGCTCAACTTCTAGTAAACTCATCACAATATCAAAGCGAACTGAAATATGATATAAACAAGGTAACTGTGTTGTGGAAAGAAAACGAGTGAGGCCCTCCACGAGAGAACTACCGGATAAATGAAAGAAATGGGCAGGGGCTACAGTTACGAACAATTTAAATTGGGACACTCACATACGCCGGCCGAAGTGGCCGTGCGGTTAAAGGCGCTGCAGTCTGGAACCACAAGACCGCTACGGTCGCAGGAGGAGAAAGGAGCGTCAGGAGACTATTTCACTACAAGGAAGGATTAGTTGCAGGACACGTGCTGTGGCAACTAAGAATTGTTAGTTTTCTGTAGTAGGGTAGTTTGGGTGGTAAATTTTTAGAGGCGGGACTGTCACTCGAATATAGTAAGAAGGTTGATGTGGGTGAAGCTTGGAGTAGGTACGCGGAGAGGAAGAGACAGGTTAAGAGCAGAGCTCCATCAAATTAGTCATCGAACTGAAGGCTGCAAGGTCTATGTACAGGGTGATCAAAAAGTCAGATAACCCCAAAGCCAATAATCGCACGGACTGACGTCTGCGGACCTAGAAGGCCAAGCATGACGAAAGTGGCGGCTGAGCACACGATCATCACCAAACGACGCGCGCAAGAGATCTTTCACGCGTCTAGCAATATGGGGTGGAGCGCCATCCTGCATAAACATCGTACGTTCCAGCAGGCGTTTATCAGCCAAGCTGGGGATGATGCGATTATGTAACATATCGACGTACCTCTCATCCGTCACGGTAGAAGTTACAAAACCAGGATCACGCATTTCCTCGAAGAAAAAAGGCCCGATAACGGTAGATGTAAATCCAACCCATACCGTGACTTTCTCGTCATGCAATGGAGTTCCCACGACAATTCTAGGATTTTCGGCAGCCCAAATTTTGCAGTTGTGGGCATTAACAGACCCTCGGAGCGTGAAATGAGCTTCGTCGGTCCACAACACGTTACTCAACCAATCGTCATCTTCCGCCATCTTTTGAAACGCCCACGCCGCAAATGCCCTCTGCTTCACTAAATCGCCAGTTAACATGATGCCGATGGATTATGTACGGGTGGCATCGGAGGGTACGCCTAAATACCAACCAAACAGTATTGTATGGAATGCCGGTGCGACGTGCGACTGCACGAGCGCTGACTTCCCCGTGCATAGACGAACCCGCTACAGTCTCCATGCCTCGGGCATGGATGTTTGTGATGTCCTTAGGTTAGTTAGGTTTAACTAGTTCTAAGTTCTAGGGGACTAATGACCTCAGCAGTTGAGTCCCATAGTGCTCAGAGCCATTTGAACCACTCACATACCTGAATGAAATCTTCTCAGTTTTCAAGCCTCGTCAATCCGAGTAACATCCTCGGGCTTTTGATGGCCATCTCCGCCATCGCGGAAGGCGACATGGGCAACCCATACCAGCTCCGGTCCGCCGCTCGAGCGAATGGCGTCAGTTGGAGCGAGGAGACGGCGCCACGTTTGCAACTTCCCCTCCTGTCTCCCTACAAGCGTTAAGCATCCGCCATTGCTTACTTTCGACACCCAAAGCCCTCCCCCATGTCCTGCCCAGTATGTACCCCGGTCTCTGTTAAAATTGTTCCTGTTCATTCTAATCTAAAAAATGGTTCCAATGGCTCTGAGCTAACACCTGAGGTCATCAGTCCCCCAAAACTTAGAACTACTTAAACCTAACTAACCTAAGGACGTGACACACGTCCATGCCCGAGGCAGGATTCGAACCTGCGGACCGTAGCGGTCGCGCGGTCCCGGACTGAAGCGCCTAGAACCACTCGGCCACACCAGCCGGCCATTCTAATATCAGTTGCCTTTTTTATAACAGAATCCCAGTATGTCGACGCATGAGCCAAGACTCTTGTGTTCTCAAACCGTATTTTGTGTCCGTTTCCCAAGCAACGCCCAGCTATTGCCGATTTGAACTCTTTTTGTTTGTCTCTTGTGCTCGGTTAAATGCACTGCAACTGTGCGAATTGTCTGGCTTATATAGTGGCCGCTGCACTCGCAAGGGACGTCGTACAAACTGAGCACACGAACGGCTGTGTGATATTTAACAGACGCAACATATTTCATATGCTTGGGACGGGCTGGAACACTGGTCTCAATCCATGTCTCTCTTGTATACGTCGTAACTTGCTGCTCGTTGCCCCACAGTATACCAGGAAAGTCGCCGCCTTGGCTTCTTCTGCTGATTCACGAGGCGTCCTCCTTCAGTGACACATGAAAGCGTTTGCAATGTCTCTTTTGCTACAACAATTCTCTCTGAACATGTGTCCCAAGTGTTGCAATTCAGAGTGTAGGTAATCGTGATCAGAAATAACCATTGCTCTGGGTCGGAACACTGGTCTCAATCTATGTCTCTCCTGTACACGTCGTAACTTGCTGCTCATTGCCCCACAGTACGGCAGAAAAGCCGCCGCCTTGGCTTCTTCTGCTGATTCACGAGGCGTCCTTCTTCAGTGACACCTGAAAGCGTTTGCAATGTCTCTTTTGCTACAACAATTCTCTCTGAACATGTGTCCCAAGTGCTGTAATTCAGAGTGTATGTAGTCGTGATCAGAAATAACCATTGCTCTGGGTATTAACTTGTTCGGGACGGCTTTCTTGTGTACAGTGTAGTGAAAACTGTCGGCATTCAAATATAGATCAGTGTACGTCGGATTCCTGTACACTGCGGGCTAACCACGCGGTCTGGGGCGCCTTGCCACTGTTCGCGCGGCTCTCCCCATCGGAGGTCCGAGTCCTCCCTCGACCAAGAGTGTGTGTGTTGTCCTTAGCGTAAGATTAAGTTAGATTAAGTAGCGTGTAAGCCTAGGGACCGATGACCTCAGCAGTATGGTCCCATAAGAACGTACCACAAATTTCAATAAAAGAACAAATTCTTGTGCGCTGTATGACCAAGGCGTCCTCTTCTCTGCCGGCCGGAGTGGCCGAGCGGTTCTAGGCACTACAGTCTGGTACCGCGCGAACGCTACGGTCGCAGGTTCGAATCCTGCCCCGGGCATGGATGTGTGTGATGTCCTTACGTTAGATAGGTTAAAGTAGTTCTAAATTCTAGGGGACTGATGACCTCAGGAGTTAAGTCCCATAGTGTTCAGAGCCATTTGAACCAATCGTCCTCTTCCATTCCGCTCAACTAAAACATCCAAGAACGGTAGCTTGCCATCCTTCTCCATCTCGACGGTAAATTTAATGTTGGGATGGACAGCCGTCATGTGATCCACGGACTGCTGCAGTGTATTTTCACCGTGAGGCCATATCAGGAAGGTATCATCGACGAGCCTTGGGAAGCAAGACGAATGCAACACCACAACCTCAAAGTGACGCATGAAGAAATTCGCGACCGCAGGAGACAGTTGTGAGCCAGTTGCTGTGCCATCCATCATTTCATAACATTCATCGTGGTACAACAAGCACGTTGTCATTAGAACATGAAAGAACAACTTGACGATTCCAGATGTCAGCGGCCGTAATCATACCTATGTAAGCGGAGAATCGTGCCAGCCCGGGCAATCAGTAGTTTTACCCTGACGACGGTGGCGGGGATAGCCACTGAAAGCTCGAGAATTTTATTCGAATTCACCCGGGTTGAAAACCGAGAAGATTTTATTCAGACATGCAACCGCGAAAGAATCACGTCTCTGAAGATGCTCACCCTAACGGTCCAAGAGAAGCAGCAGGAGCAGAGGAAGAAGACCTCGCGGAAGGCTGCAGGGTCCTCCGGTGTGTCGACGAGCATCTGCACGCCCGAGTTGAAGCTTATGGCGATGTTGACGGCGGTGACGAAGGCGGCTCCCAGCAGCCGGAAGCCCGGCTCGGTGCCACCAGGGGGCCTCCAGAGACCCAACCAAGACAGCGCCACCGCGCTGGGGCCCAGCAGAGCGTCGCTTTGGAGGGCCGTGTACGACATCGCACACTGCGAGCAGACTGTCCAGCGGACCTGCAAGTTCAGAACAGGGACCTAGAGAAGTCACTGACGAAGAACCATATACCGGGTGATCAAAAGGTCAGTATAAATATGGAAACTTAATAAACCACGGAATAATGTAGGTAGAGAGCTAAAAAGTGACGCACATGCTTGGAATGACATGGGATTTTATTAGAACAAAAAAAAAGCAAGGTTCACAAAATGTCCGGCAGATGGCACTGGACAGCAAAACGTCAGTGACTGCGCGTGACAATCGTGTATAAAAGGAGCTGTAATGAGAGAGAGAATCAGATGCACCAGCAGTCGCAGCATGTTGACGTTACCTGACAAGGCGCTTTTAGTGAAGCTGTATTATCAGAATGGGGAATGTGCTAGTTGAGCGTTACGATCCTATCGCCGTAGGAAGGGCATTCGAACGGGTAAAGGTCCGTTGACAAATGCAGCTGTGGCGAGAATCATTTCGAAGTTCGAAGCCACGGGTAGTTCAGACGATAGACCCCGTAGTGGCCGACCGAGTACAAGGCGTAATGCTGCTGAGGCAGTTCAGGAAGAAATGGAGACTGTAGCGGGTTCGTCTATGCACGGGGAAGTCAGCGCTCGTGCAGTCGCACGTCGCACCGGCATTCCATACAATACTGTTTAGTTGGTATTTAGGCGTACCCTCCGATGCCACCCGTACATAATCCATCGGCATCATGTTAACTGGCGATTTAGTGAAGCAGAGGGCATTTGCGGCGTGGGCGTTTCAAAAGATGGCGGAAGATGACGATTGGTTGAGTAACCTGTTGTGGACCGACGAAGCTCATTTCACGCTCCGAGGGCCTGTCAATGCCAACAACTGCAAAATTTGGGCTACCGAAAATCCTAGAACTGTCGTGGAAACTCCATTGCATGACGAGAAAGTCACGGTATGGGTTGGATTTACATCTACCGTTATCGGGCCTTTTTTCTTCGAGGAAATGCGTGATCCTGGTTTTGTAACTTCTACCGTGACGGATGAGAGGTACGTCGATATGTTACAGAATCGCATCATCCTCAGCCTGGCTGATAAACACCTGCTGGAACGTACGATGTTTATGCAGGATGGCGCTCCACCCCATATTGCTAGACGCGTGAAAGATTTCTTGCGCGCGTCGTTTGGTGATGATCGTGTGCTCAGCCGCCACTTTCGTCATGCTTGGCCTTCTAGGTCCGCAGACGTCAGTCCGTGCGATTATTGGCTTTGGGGTTATCTGACTTTTTGATCACACTGTACATAGACCTTGCAGCCTTCAGTCCGATGACTAATTTGATGGAGCTCTGCTCTTAACCTGTCTCTTCCTCTCCGCGTACCTACTCCAAGCTTCACCCACATCAACCTTCTTACTATATTCGAGTGAAAGTCCCGCCTCTAAAAATTTACCACCCAAACTACCCTACTACACAAAACTAACAATTCTTAGGTGCCACAGCACGTGTCCTGCAACTAATCCATCCTTGTAGTGAAATAGTCTCCTGACGCTCCTTTCTCCTCCGTTCGATCCTCCTCGACCTATCAAACTAAATCTCCACCATTCTTCTGCGGCACCTCATACCATAAGCTTATATTCTCTTCTCGCATTTAACCACTTTGACTGCACTCACAGACAAAAGAAAGCGACACACCATGGAGGAGTTTTGCAAGTTACAACACCCTCATTGGCATGGTAGCGAGAAGGAAGTACTTCTCTGGGAAGTATCACTAACCTGGTGTCTTGCTGCTTCGGTAGCACAGTAGTACAGTAGTAGTGCTGAGTCGCCCGGTTCCTTGTAGGTGGTGATCCTGCTGAAGTGGAGTTCTTAGGGATGCCAGTTGTTAATTGTCAACAACGTTTGTACTGTACTTGTTTTAATACAGAAATTGCTTTGTTCACACACGTCACAGAATCAGGATTTGCAATAGGGCGGCTCTGGACTACGCCGTTATATTCGACCTTTCACACACATTAACACCGTTTCTTGACTTCACATAATGATAGACACTGCCCACGACAAGTGGCGTTCTTATAACTAATAACTTCACTTTATATCTTGTTTAACATCTGAAATATGCACTCGCGACCGTTCTTTTAGAGCCGTCCTGGTTACTCGACTGTGCGTTTTGAGTGGCTCCTCGCGACTAGCTCGCCCTGTCTTCCCGAAGGACAAGAGAGACCACCCCACCTTTCTCCCTCAGCCAATAAGGACACTTCGCTAGTTTCCTATATATACCGGGAGATCAAAAAGTCGGTATAAATTACAAACTTAATAAACCACGGAATAATGTAGATAGAGAGGTAAAAATTGACGGACATGCTTGGAATGGCATGGGTTTTTATTAGAACCAAAGAAAAACAAAGTTCACAAAATGTCCGACAGATGGCGCGTGAAAGATCTCTTGCGCGCGTCGGCCGGCCAGTGTGGCCTTGCGGTTCTAAGCGCTTCAGTCTGGAACCGCGTGACAGCTACGGTCGCAGGTACGAATCCTGCCTCGGGCATGGATGTGTGTGATGTCCTTAGGTTAGTTAGGTGTAATTAGTTCTAATTTCTAGGCGACTAATGACCTCAGAAGTTAAGTCTCATAGTGCTCAGAGCCATTTGAACCATTTTTTCTTGCGCGCGTCGTTTGGTCATGTTCGTGTGCTCAGCCGCCACTTTGGCCATGCCTGACCTCCCAGGTCCCCAGACTTCAGTCCGTGCGATTATTGGCTTTGGGGTAACAAGAAGTCGCAAGTGTATCGTGATCGACCGACATCTCTAGGGATGCTGAAAGACAACATCCGACGCCAATGCCTCACCATAACTCCGGACATGCTTTACAGTGCTGTTCACAACATTATTCCTCGACTACAGCTATTGATCAGGAATGATGGTGGACATATTGAGCATTTCCTGTAAAGAACATCATCTTTACTTTGTCTTACTTTGTTATGCTAATTATTGCTATTCTGATCAGATGAAGCGCGATCTGTCGGACATTTTTTGAACTTTTGTAATTTTTTGTTTCTAATAAAACCCCATGTCATTCCATGTATGTGTGTCATTTTGTACCTCTCTATCTACATTATTCCGTGATTTACTCAGTTTTCAAATTTCTACTGTCTTTTTGATCCCCCGGTATATATATATATATATATATATATATATATATATATATATATATATATATATCCAAACTTTCAGCCAATGGGCGTTCAGATCGCTGTTGCTAGGCGGATCTGACGTCACGTTTGCGGACATTGTGACGGATGTTTGTTTCGGAACACTGCCTCAGATTGTAAGATCCTACTCCCTAATAGTCGGATCTTGTCTCTACGAAGGTTACACAACATTGCCTCCTATGATTTCATCACTAATGCTTCTTGCTGAGGCTTAATTGTTAAATGTACATGTAGCCTGGCTGCTACTGAGCATTTTCGATAGCATAAATATGCATAATACTTGCCCTAAACATGTGAAGGGAAGGCATTACAAAGTATTGACAAAAAATGGTAAAGTCTGGCGGCCGATGGACGAAGACGAAACCAGCAGTGCATTTTCATCGCTCAGCTGGCAGTCTGATTCTTATACCACTGCAGTGTGAGGAGTCTGCAGACACGTCCTCGCTGGTCATCGGGGTTGGTTGGTTGGTTGTTTTGGGGAAGGAGACCAGACAGCGAGGTCATCGGTCTCATCGGATTATGGAAGGATGGGGAAGGAAGTCGGCCGTGCCCTTTCAGAGGAACCATCCCGGCATTTACCTGGAGTGATTGAGGGAAATCACGGAAAACCTAAATCTGGATGGCCGGACGCGGGATTGAACCGTCGTCCTCCCGAATACGAGGTCATCGGGGCTCATTTCGAAGCGGCACTCATCACTGAAGACAATTCTACGTCTGCCAATGAAATTCAAGGCGGGAACTTCCCGGCAACATGCAGACTGGTTTGTAGGCGAATAGAGGTCAATATTGGTAGTCCAAGCAAGGACGCCCTGTGATCGCGTATTAATGGTCCTCGTGGTCACTGAAACACCAGTTGCACGTCGGTTCGATGACAATCGATGATGATGAAGAGTCCAGGCCCCTGAGTACCTCTCTAGCGTTTGCTCCGTCCTCACATTCTGTTGTCCCTCCAGATCGACCGTTTCCTTCTTGATTCTGTGTGACCGGCCGGCGTGGCGGAGGGGTAAAGTCCCATAGTGCTCAGAGCCATTCTAGATTCTGTGATCGGCCATGGTTCACCCATACCTGAGAACAACGTCGAATAGTGACATCGCTCCTATTCAAATGTCGAGCGATCCACCGGTTTCTCCAACCGGCTAACCTGAGCCCAACTACACGTCCTCGCTAAAGGCTGACATCCTCGTCTGTCTACAGTTTACTAGCAGATGACATGCCAATACCAGGGCATAAAGTCTTTGCGAATTTCAGTCCGTGTACTCAGTTGGACAATACCCATGCCTCGTAGACAAACGCTGATGTCGGCACTGGGAGAGGACATTCTCTTGGGCTCAGAGAAGCTGGTTTGAGTAGTCGGCGAATCGCTCGACATTTGAATAGGAGCAATTTCAGTATTCGGCTATGTTGGCAGGAACGGATGACCCATGCCCGATCACAGAGTAAAGATGGAAGTGATCGACCTAGAGAGATGACAGAACGTGAGGATCAAGCAATCGTCAGAGAGGCACTCAGCGGCCTAGATTCATCATTATCATAGATTACCATTGATACGATGTGCAACTGATGCTTCAGCGAGCACAAGGACCATTAGCAGGCGATCACAAAAGGCGGCTGAGCTCACGGCGTCCTTGCGCGGACTTCCATTGATCTCTATTTACCAAGAGGCCCGTTTGCAATGTTGTCGGAAACATTCCGCCTGGAGTCTCACTGACAGGAGTAGAATTGTCTTCAGTGATGAGTCCCCCTTCGAAACAAGCCCCGATGACCATCAAGGACGTGTCTGGAGACTCCTCAGACTCTCTGTTATCTCCCGTTTCGGTGCCGTTGTGGTAGCTGAGAGAATGAATAGATGATTTTGACCCACTTACATTATGCATAAATGATGTAGTAGAAACCGTCGGCTGCTCTTTAACGCTATTCGCAGATGATGCAGTTGTCTGTACCAAAGTAGCGACGTCAGAAGATAGTAAGAATCTGCAGAACGACGTGCGGAGAACTAATGAATAGTGCAGGCTCTGGCAGTTGACCCTGATCGTAAATAAATGTAACATATTGCGCATACATAGGAAAAGAAATCCACTACTGTACAGCTAGACTGCTGATGACAGACATCTGGGGGCAGCGTCTGCCATAAAATATCTGGGCGTAACTATCCAGAGCGACCTTAAATGGAATGACCACATAAAAGCCGGCCGGGGTGGCCGAGCGGTTCTAGGCGCTGCAGTCTGGAAACGCGCGACCGCTACGGTCTCAGATTCGAATCCTGCCTCGGGCAGGGATGCGTGTGATGTCCTTAGGTCAGTTAGATTTAAGTAGTTCTAAGTGCTAGGGGACTGATGACCTCAGAAGTTAAGTCTCATAGTGCTCAGAGCCATTTGAACCATTTTTGAAACACATAAAACATGTAGTGGGAAGAGCAGATACCAGATTCAGAGTCATCGGCAGAACCTTAAGGAAAATTAACTCATCCACGAAAGAAGTGGCTTATAAGGCGCTTGTTCGCCCGATTCTTGGTTATTGTTCATCTATCTGGGATCTCTATCAGGTAGGACTGATAGAGAAGATATGGAATATCCAACGAAGAGTGACGCGTTTCCTCACGGGATCGTTTAGCTGGCGAGAGAGCGTTACGAAGCTGTTAAACAAACTCCACTGGCAGTTACAAGAGAAGCGTTCTGCATCACGGAGGGATTACTATTGAAATTTCAGGAGGAGTCGGACAGCATACTACTTCCCCCCACACACATCACACGTGTTGACCACGAGGAGAAAATTCGAGAAATTAGAGCCAATACACAGGCTTACTGACAATCTTTCTTCCCACGCACTATTCGCTAGTGGAACTGGATTGGAGGGACTAGATAGTTGTACCGTAAGTACCCTTCGCCACGCACCATTAGCTGGCTTGGGGAGTATGATGTAGATTTAGGTACAGATGGTGGTATACGAACCAGACTGTCTGCCGCCATACGACCTGATAACCAGGAGTGCTGGTCTGTGGTGCCATTTCATTCCACTGCAGGATTCTTTTGGTTGTCATGCGCAGCTCTCTTACAGCGCAGAGTTACGTCGACAGTGTCCTACGCCCCGATTTGCTGCTCTTCATTGCACGCCATTCTGGACTTACATTTCAGCAAGATAATGCCCCCACACGACGAGAGCTTGCACTGCTAGTATTAGTGCTTGCCAAACCCTACGTTCGCCAGCAAGAGTTGGCAATATCCCTGCACCAATCTATAACAATCAGGCATATATCCAACAACTCTATTAATCAATTCCAAGGCCAATAACTGCTTGCGTAAAAGCCAGAGGTGGACCAACGGACTTCCTCAATTCGTGAAGCGAATTCTCTTGAATAAATCATCCAATTTTTCTGACATTACAGTCATTTGTATCTGCTTGTGTACATCACATCTACCAATATTCATCCCATTCGGATAGTGCCTTCGTGGTGCGTGTTTTATTTACTATGTTTTTGTCTTAGAGCTATTTCCCTAAAAGGCTACACTACTAAAGAAAATTGTTGATATAAATTTGTATTTGATGTTATCACATTTCTGTTTCGCAGTAGAGCTTTTTTAAGTATAAAAACTGGTTAAAATGGCTCTGAGCACTATGGGACTTAAAATCTGAGGTCATCAGTCCCCAAGAACAGAACTACTTAAACCTAACTAACCTAAGGACATCACACACGTCCATGCCCGATGCAGGATTCGAACCTGCGACCGTAGCGCCACAATGACACTACGAACTGTTACAGATCGGATACTTCAAGGATAGCTGCAAGCCAAATTCTTTGTAGCGTGCATACCACTGACCCCAAACCACTGCCGTCTGCGACTTCAGTGGTGTCAAGAGAGAGTTCATTGGAGGTCAGGGAGATGATCTGTTGTGTTTTCCAGTGAAAGCTGGTTCTGCCTCAGTGCCATGTATTGGTTAGAAGGAAGGCAGCTCAGGGTTTGCAACCAACCTGTCGTGTGAAGGCACACTGCACCTACATCAAAGATGTGGTCTGGGGTGCGATTTCATATGACAGCAGAAGCACTCTTGCAGTTATGCCACGCACATTGACTGCAAATTTGAGCGTCAGTCTGTTGATTCGATCTGTTGTGCTGCCATTCATGAACAGCAGTCAATGGGGCGTTTTCCAATACGATAACGCTCGCCCACAAAGCGCTGTCATAACCCAACATGCTCGACAGAGTGTCGAGATGTTTCCTTGGCCTGGTCCATCGCCTGACCTGTTTCCAAACGAGCATCACTATGGACGCAAATGTGTGTGGTGGCACCGGCAAGACCAGGGATGTCGATTTGCATTCGTCATCGTCAGAAGGACCCAGCGCTTTGGTGTCGTGGTATCTGTTACTCCCAAAAGCCCCATTAATTGTACGTCGCACGCTCCCGCTAGTCAATCGCTGTAACTCGCTCATACCTATCCAAGTACATTCGGCCGAGCTGATTGTAATTACCTCTTTCTGTCTCTCTAACTGTCGCTGTCGCCTATCTCACAACCAGCGATCCCTTCGTTCTCTCCTACTACTACTATTGTCTCCTCTCACTCTCACTGTCTCCTTCTTTCTCACTCTTACTGCTACTATCTCATTTATTCCGTCTCACTGCTGCTGTCTCTTCTCACTCTAATTATATCTCCTTTCCCCGTAGTCATTGTCATAGACTCTGTCTCTCATTATTACTGGCTCTCAATCAGTTCATCTTTTTCCATCTCTCTGTTACTCTTCAACTGGCACTATCTTCTTCATTCTTTTTCGGATTCTGTTGTGTCACCTTTTCAACTATGATCCACTGCCACAGTGTCTCTCTCTTCCTCTCACACTGCCATTGCATCCTTCACTCTTTTTATACTATAACCACTGTTTACTATCTTCCAGTATTATATTACTTTGCCGTCCCTTTCCCACCGCCACTGTCTCTTTCTCTCTCAGCATAATTAAGCGCGAATATGTTCGCATATCAAAATTTTTGGGGAAGATTTTAAGAGTGTTGAGGTAGGTACAATGAAGCAGCTGGCAGCCCACTTTTCAGTCAGAGCCTGTTAAACAGGAGATTCATCGCTTTTGTGCTCAGATAGAAGCATTTTCCCTCTAATTCCCTTCTTTTCCCTGCCACATCAGGGTGTGTCATTTATATGAACATAACTTTACGGGCCAGTAAAATTTTATAGTCTGCTTATGTAAAACTGAAATAACGCAAAACTAATTTTACAGCTCAGAAGGGATTGGACGGGCACAAACATTTTGCATGTGCTTCTGTACTAGAACATGGGGTTCAAGAAATCTTCTGATGATAACGGAGACACTGCAAAGCACATTTCTCAGTGCTACGTCACTTTATAAACTACGTTTTCTCCTCACAATTGATATTACGTACGTATTTTACAAGTAAAAGTAGGGTAACTTCCCAACTCTGTATCTCGGAAACGGATAGAAATAGCAAGAAATCTTACAACGTTGTTCTTGATCGGGATCTCAGGAATATATCTTACTTGCTGTGCATAGTCGACATGGTATCCGCGGCTCGATGTTGTTTTTTTCGAAGGAGGCGCCCAAAAACTAATGATGCATCTATAAGCCCATTGAAGCCCATTTTTTTTATTGAGTCATCAATCTTCTGATAGGTTTGATGCGGTCCGCCACGAATTTCTCTCCTGGGCCAACCTCTTCATCTCAAAGTAGGACTTGCAATCTATGTCCTCAATTATTTGCTGGATGTATTCGAATCTCTGTCTTCCTCTACAGTTATTACCCTCTACAGCTCCCTCTAGTACCATGGAAGTAAGTCCCTGATGAGTTAACAGATGTCCTTTCATCCTGTCCCTTCTCCTTGTCAGTGTTTTCCACATATTCCTTTCCTCTCCGATTCTGTGCAGAACCTCCTAATTCCTTACCTTACCAGTCCACCTACTTTTCAACATTCGTTTGTAGCACCACATCTCAAATGCTTCGATTCTCTTCTGTTCTGGTTTTCCAACAGTCCATGTTTCACATCCATACAGTGCTGTGCTACAAACGAACATTGTCAGAAATTTATTCCTCAAATCAAGGCCTGTATTTGATACTAGTAAACTTCTCTTGGCCAGGAATTCTCTTTTTACCAGTGATAGTCTGCTTTTGATTTCCTCCTTGCTCCGTCCGTCATTGTTTATTTTGCTGCCTAGGCAGCTGAAGTCCTTCTACTTCATCTATTTCGTGACCATCAATCTCGATGTTAAGTTTCTCGCTTTTCTCATTTCTGCTACTTCTCATCACTTTCGTCTTTCATCGATGTACTCACATTCCATATTCTGTACTCATTAGACTGTCCATCCCATTCAGCAGATCATATAATTCTTCACTTTCACTCAGGATTTCAATGTCGTCAGCGAATGATATTATTGATACCCTTTCATCTTGAATCGTAATTCCACTCCTGAATCTTTCTTTTATTTCCATTATTGCTTCTTCGATATACTGATTGAACTTCTTACACCATTTTACATTGTCTAACGCTTTTTCTAGGTTGACAAATCCTATGAACGTATCTTTATTCTTCTTCAGTCTTGTTTCCATTATCAATGGAATTCTCGTTGCACTCTTAATGTTATCAGCCTTCCTTTTCAATTCACCAAAGGTTAGTTTCACTTTCCTATATGCTGAGTCAGTCCTTCCGATTACTATTTCTTTTTCGATTTCTTCACATTTTTCATGCAGTCATATCGTCTTAGCTTCCCTGCACCTCCTAATTAATTCATTCCTCAGCGACTTGTATTTCTGTATTCCTGAATTTCCCTGAACATTTTTGTACTTTCTTCTTTCATCGATCAGCAGAAAAATTCCTCTGTTACCCATGGTTTCTCTACAGTTACCTACTTTGCACCATCTCTCTCCTTCCAGGTTCTGAGATTGCTCTTTTCAGAGATATTTATTCCTCTTCAACAATACTGGCTACTGAACTATTCTTTATTACTGTATCTACAGCCTTAAAGAGCTTCACGCGTATCTCGTCATTCCATAGTACTTCTGTTTCCCACTTAATTCTACCTGACTAGTCTCTTAAATTTCAGCCTACTCTTCATCACTACTACATTGTGATCTGAGTCTATATCTGCTCCTGTGTACACCCTACAATGCAAGATCTGATTTCGGAGTCTCTGTCTGACCATGATGTAATCTAACTGAAATCTTCCCGTATCACCCGGCCTTTTCCAAGTATACCTCCTCCTCTTGTGATTCTTGAACAGAGTATTCGCTATTACTAGCTAAAATTTATTACAGAACTCAATTGGTCTTTCTACTCCCTCATTCCTTGTTCCAAGCCCATATTCTTCTGTAACCCTCTCTTCTACTCCTTACCCCACATCTGCGTTCCAGTCCTTCATGACAGATTTTCATCTCTCTTTGCGTACTGTATTACCGTTTCAATATCCTCATATACTCTATCTCTTCAGCTTGCGATCGGCATGCGTACCTGAACTATCGTTGACGGTGATGGTTTCATGTCCATTCTGATAAGAGCAACCCTATCACTGCACTGTCCACAGTAACACACTCTCTACCCTACCTTCTAGTTCATAACGAATCCTAGTATCGTTATGCTATTTTCTAATGCTGTTGATTTTACCCAATACTCATCTGACCAGAAATCCTTGTCTTCTTTCCATTTCGCTTCACTGACCCTTGCTATATCTAGATTAAGCCTTTGCATTTCCCTTTCCAGATTTTATAGCTTCCCTACCACGTTCAAGCTTTTGACATCCCACGCCCCGACTCGTAGATATCCTTTCATAATAGAGCGCATCAAATGCAAAGGAATCACCAATTTTGCTCCATTTGCCTAAATAGGAGGAAGTGTGTAATGTTCAAACTTCGACCACGTACTATGGGATGGTGACCCTAAAACGAGTCTCCTGTTGGGTACACAAATGGTTCCGGCTCAAGAGCTATCCAAAATACTTAAACCTACCTTTCTATCGTCGACAGAGCGCGAAGCAAGGAATGAAGATTGGGTTGAACGTCCCATCGACATCGAGGTCATTGGAGACGGAACACAGGCTCGGATTCTGTCAAGGAAGGACATCGGGCGTGACCTTTCAAATGAGCCATACTGCTATTTGTCTGGAGCGATTTAGGGAATCTCAGAAAACTTAAATGTGGATAAAGAAAATGGTTCAAATGACTCTGAACACTATGGAACTTAACTTCTGTGGTCATCAGTCCCCTAGAACTTAGAACTACTTAATCCTAAGTAACCTAAGGAAGTCACACACACCCATGCCCGAGACAGGATTCGAACCTGCGACCGTAGCGGTCGCGCGGTTGCAGACTGTAGCGCGTAGAACCGCTTGGCCGGCTTTTCATTCTTACTCCGGCCGGCTAAATGTGGATCACCGGACGCAGGTTTGAGAAGTTGTTCTCAGGAATGTGAGTCCAAGTTGCTAACCACTGCACCACCTCGCTCGGTAACAGACCCCGACGTATGAGCCCCAGAAGAATACCGTTTTTATGGGCGGCGTTTTGGGTCATATTTTAGAGCGAGTGGTGTCGCACGTGTACCGATTAATTCGAAACTAATCACCATAACAGTTAATACATTTATCCCGTTGTGAGAGAAGATGCCCAGTGCCTTCATCATAAAATGTTAGCGGTTGTCTACGGAAACACCACGGCGCCCAGGCGTGGACTTCTTCGTCCGAAGCAAATCCTCGGCCACGAATTTATTTCTCCAGGGCTCCAAAAATATGAAATTCGCATGGAGAGAGATCAGCACTATACTGATGATGTGTAAGGGCTTCCCAGCGAAACTTCTATGCGGGTCCACATGTTGTCAAGGTTGTTTCGATTACGCTCCAGACGTTTCACAGGGAAGCTCTATCACATCTTTCATAGAGTTTCGATATCTCTCCACGCGATTTCCATATTTTTGGAGCCCCTCAGAAAAACATTCGTGGCCATCGATTTGCTTCGACTAAGAAGTGCACGACTGGGTGCAATCATAGTTTTGTAGGCAATCGCATACATTTTACCATGAAGGCATTGATCGTATTGTCACACAGTAGGATACTTGTATTAACAATTATGACGATTACTTCTGAAGTAATTAATAGTATACTTACTTTTTTCTCATCTGTCTCGTTTTCATTCCATTGCCCCTTATATATGCAGTAAGTGGAAAATGTTGTTGTCAGCGAATGAAAATAAATTTTTCAGTGCCAACATTTTAGGTTTAGCTTCACCATTACTGTTATGAATTACATTTATAATAAAAAAATACTGCAACCATTTCCAATTTATTTTCTTTCCACTGCAAGTTTCAGGGGTTTCAATTTCCACGATTAGGTGCATTTTTAATAACGTGTGTATGTATTCTATGCACGACTTATATATAATCTGTGGCACTGTCTTGTAGAAAAGACAAAAACACTATTTCTGTATAAGCAGTCAGAAATTTCCTCATAAATTTGAAACTAGTACTAAATGTTGTTTTGTTTTTTGGTTTCTGCTAGCAGATAGTGTCAGGCTATAAACAGGCCATAGCTACAAGCAGTACGTAAATGTCATATTAATTGATATCTCGTGATGGAAGTTTTTAACTACGGATGTTGTTTATCGCTGCAACGACAAGTTTTTGGTTATACCGGTCTTTTGCATCTCCATTTTAAGATGATCGTTAAAACCACTCAGAAAACTGGTTTCTGAAATAACCGATTTTCAGCTTTTATTGCTATTATTTCCAGCAATAAAGACAGACAATTAAGGAAGACTGAAAAGTTCCAAGACTCCCTCATACATTTGCATTATTCGTTTCACTATACATTGAACCCATAAAATGAAATTACTTAGGCAAATAAGTAAAAATTTAGTCCATCCACCATTAGCTGCGTTTCTCGAAAATTAATGGATCACCGGGTTCCCTACTGATTCTAATTTTTTTAACCTCTGCTCAAAAATCGTATTGCAATCGAGAACTACACCACTATTTTGACATTACGAATAGTCGGGCCGTAAGGTTGAATTTGAGAACTCTAGTTCTCGTGTTATATTATGCAGATAAAGCCATATAATTTTGAAACAGGTAGAAGATCAGCTACTTTCAATATTAATTGTCAAATATGAATCAATTGTTAAGATTTAAATTTCTTACTGTCGTCATAGATTTCCGTTTTATTATCTAATAGAAATTACATACGAATGGTACGCTTCTGTATGAATTTTGCAGCGTTCTTTTTCATTAATAATTTCGAATAGAAAACCCGTATTTAGTCAGAAATAGATCATTACTTTTCAATGAGATTTTGAATAAAACTAATTTTGAGCTGTCAAAACCAGATATGCTCTTTCAATTAATTCAAATGAAGAATTTAGATACTCTGGAAAATGCAATTGTTACCAGGTGTAATTATATGGCAATAGTTACAATTTCAGTAATGAATTAATCCATTGGCCAATATTTATTGGCTCATCGGTTCATAAGTATGTTCTGTAATATGTTGACCTGTAAGTTGACTCCATTCATCAGAACAATATCATTTCAGGACGAAACCAGTCTTTCAGAAACCACAGAACGTCCTACCAAAATCGTTTTTAAAAAACGATAAAAACACAAGAGCTGTAGCACTACTGCTGTACTACACTGATACATCGGTTTTATATTCCAGTTATCACTGATAAATAAAAATACCGATTACTGACAACCAAAATACCGATATCAGTTTTTCACATCCATAGGTTAACCCTTTCGAAGCAACCAGTGGAAGAAAAATTGATTGTGATTAGTCATGGAAATTTAAATTAAAAATATTCGTGAATTTTGAATCCAATATGTCTGGAAATAATAGCGATAGGTATCGCATAAAAATTGTCGTACCTTTCAATCGCCGTATGTGCAAAGCGAAGATCGTTAAGGTCTCGTGCGAGGATGCTACTGGACTCTGATGATGATGATGTACATACGGCTGACAGGGAGATACCTGGCAGCACTGCGTACAAAAGTTTGCATCAGTGTGCCTTCAATGTTCCGTTTATTAAGTGCCAGTCTGAATAATTCCGCGTTGCTGCTCCACAGATTTATGGCTTTCTGTCAGTTTGCCTTCAGTTTTCCTGGTACCGTAAGGGCCATCCTAATTTATTCCACCTTCTGATTCGTGAGATTTATGACAACTGCACACGCCCAAGTGAAGAACTTGCTAAGTACCGTGCTGTATTGCTGGCTGACAAGCGGACAGTCCAATGAATCGGCTCTCAAATATTAAGAGACGCTTATTTAGAGAGCAATTCCCGGCCAAGGGCGTGCTCTGCTCTTCCCAGTTCGCCTCCTTGTCCAGTTTCCAGTGGCGGGAAACATGAATTTATGAAGCAAAAAGTGGACTGCCGGCTGTACTTGCTAGATTGTTTCACCTTAACTTTTAATCAGTAATTTCGTTTATTGTGGGTTCTGCCTGGCAGTATGCAATTTTACCGTAATTCACGTTCATCTCCCGTTATTGGTGGTATTATTGTTTATGATTAAGTAATGCTTCTCACTTACTGCATTAACTTTTCCTTGCTTCTGAGCCCTTTTAGTGAGAAAAGAATCAGTGCTCGTCTCTTATTGCAGCTTCAGTTGTTATAGCGATTTGGCGCTATAAGCTAGGACATGGAGAGGCTGTGATAATTACCTTTCATAACAGACATTCGCTAAACGCCTTACAATTTCATTTTGTATTAATTTGCCTCCCGCTCTCCTGGAACACGTTCATCTACATGTGCATTTCTTACTTCATATACGTATTGTTTAATTATTAAATCTTCGACGCATTTGTCTAAACTTTCAATTTTAGTCGTGTGCACAAGTATTTGATTGGTCGTCTTTCACTGTTTTCCTCCCTGTAGTAATGTAAATACTGTGTGTCTGCTGCCTTCACAGGCCCCAGTATTTGTCTTCATCTCTATTTCCGTTCTGCGATTTTCCCATTGTACCACATAGTTGCCGAAGTAAATCAGGCGATACTGAGCTAAATAAATTAGGAAATGAGACATTAATATTGCGGGGCTGTTTGGGCAGAAAAATAACTGACAGTGGTTGAAGTAAGCCGTGAAAGTACTCAACGTCGAAACATGAGACAGACCGAACTGCGCGAATAAACTAGATGTCGGGGTTTCCAAACAGTCATGTGTACTGATTTTTGTCATCAACCAGTATATCTGTGGGAATTCCAGTGCACAGTTCCAGTTTTTGCCGCTAGTGAGCGCCACATTCGCTGAAAAATCCTAGATGGAAATGGCAGGAAATTGAAGAATACAACATGGCAGTGGTCGGAAATTTCAAAATCCAATGAGGTGGTAGTGGAAAATTTAACACTACAGGGTCGTAGCGGATATTCATTGACACAAGCGGTTTTGATAAAGGGCACATTGCTATGACACTGGGGCATTTCTCAAACGGCTAAGCTGGTCGTCTTTTGGCGACTACTGTCGTGAACGTCTATGGAAAGTAGTTGAGGGCTGGTGAAATAACGAGTAGGCCGTATCGTGTGGGACCTCGACGTCTCATCAGAAAACGCAGAAATCGAGGGTCGTGCGCTGGGCAGCGATCCGTGGCAGATCCAACGTCAGAGTACAGGCCTGCTGCAGGCGCAAGTGTTTCGGAGCACATAGTTCAAAGTCCATTGTGGAACATGGAGCTCCACAGCACACGACCCTTACGTGTTCCCGCGTAGAACCGACGACATCGTCAATTAGGATTGCAGCGGGCAAACATTCACTGAGGTTTCGCCTGGGCAAATGAATAACATTTATTGTTATACCAGGTCGACCGTTGTGACCTTACACGCCATCATCAGGGTGAATGGCTGCTTGAAACCACGCCACAAGTACAGGACGGTGAGGGCATATTTACGGTACAGCTACAGGACAGTATTACTGTTCGGGTTTGGAGCATCACCTGCGACCAGCTTTGCGAAAGAAGCGGCGACACTTTCTGCGCAACCCACCCATCATTTTGCGCGACAGTGCGCGGCTGCCTACAGCTCAAGCTGTGGCTGCTCTGTTCGGTCGATGGGACTGGGAAGTACTGAACCATCCACCATACTCACCGGAATTAAGTACTTGTGATTTTGATTTGATTCCGAAGATGAAGGAACCACTTCGTGCCATTCGCTTCAGAAGTGTTCCAGAGATTCGACAGGCTTTAGACCGCTCCATTCGCACAAGCAATAGAACAGGCTCTGCTAACGGTATACTCCGCCTTCCACATCTCTGGCAACGGGTTCTATACAACGCTGGTGACTACTTTGAAGGGCAGTAACAGATGCACACATTTAACTCCCTTTTAGCGGTTGCGAATAAATAGTTGCCACTATTTAAGTTCCAACCCTCGTATTATACAATCAGTTTTTCTTCATTAGGCTAACTGCTTCAACAAACATACATCTGAATGTGCTTGAGCAGAGGCTGAAACCAAAGCTTGGTACTACTTCCACGGATTACATCTTTAACCAAGATGGATGACCCTGAAATTGGTATATAGAGGTTCGCACATTTTTAAAAAACATCTTCCAAATCTTTGGATGAGTCGTACCGCACACGACGACACTTTGTCCTGCTCTTGGCTACCTAACTCCTCGTACCTGACGCACAAGCATTTTTTATCATTAGAATGCATTAAGGATCATGTGTATGTGGTTCCTTTGCCAACATTAATTCCAGAACGCAAAATGGGCCTGTCTGATTCACTCCCGTCGCTGACTCCACGTACCGTATGCTGGAAAGTGCATGACATGCAGTCGATTACAATTTAGATATTGTTCACATCGCCAAGTCGAGTTATGTAGAATAAAATGTGTAAAACAACAGAACTATAATTTTTCATTCTTTGTATTTCTTTTCGGTGTGTCGCTGTGCATGAAATGTACTTTCTAATAACAATATTCATTTTGAAATTGCCTGAATTTTTTAAAATCATTTGGAAAACAGGTCACAGTCAGGTATAATTCATGCGTGTCTCATTCACTTGGACAGCATGTTAACAGTGCACAACTGATTCTCAAACTTGTTGCTAGCAGTTCAGTTTTAAGCGCTAATAAAAGCCTTCCCTATCATCTGAGTTGCATCACGAGGCAATTTCCCGAAGGCGTGTGGAAGCCTTTGCCACGAAATACCGCGTTTTTGCTTCCGCAACGTGTTAATTTTATTCGCAGGTTTCGTGGGCCGCAGGATTATTTAAACGGCAAGTTTGTTCCATCCGGTCGTAACTAACTTCCTCCCGATTCATTCTGACCTGGTTCCGGCCTTTCTAACCACCTGTCCCCTTTCCAGTACTGGAAAAACGTATGACTGCCAACAAAACAAAGGTAGGCTCCCACAGGCATTTGTAACCGATTGTAAAACGTTGTAGCGTCTTCCTCTCCAGTTTTGCTCTTTTTTATGCCGACTTCGACCGTTTCCTACTTCGGTTTCTGCCGTAGTGATTTTTTCGCCTGCCACACAATGTAATTCCTGCTGAGACTAAACGTTATTTCCTTTGTTTCTTGCACGTTTCTCTCCTGTATTTTGCGGATGCCAAAGTATTGGAAATAACAGGAAATTCATCTCTTTAC
Source organism: Schistocerca americana (assembly GCF_021461395.2). Classification (NCBI taxonomy): domain Eukaryota; kingdom Metazoa; phylum Arthropoda; class Insecta; order Orthoptera; family Acrididae; genus Schistocerca; species Schistocerca americana. Next base: position 484,509,153 of record NC_060124.1, on the reverse strand, counting down.
GTAGTTCGGGTGTAGCCACACTTGGTTGTCGTTAATCCTAAACAGAAAAAAAAAGTTTCTAATGATGCCAGTCTCGTAATGTCAGTGCCTCAAGTTGAAACTGATAGTACTACGAAAACTAGTATTCGAGCAGACTGATCAGATTTGTAAATACTTTTTGCTAGTCAGATTTTGGCACTCAACTTACTTTTCACAACGAAGACTGAGCCTACTGAAAAGTCTGTACTTTTCATTGGATTGAAATACATTTTCAGGGATTGTCTACGTTATTCAGATATGGTGCAAACCAACGAAACTGACATATCGTTTACCTAGAATCCGAGCTGTTGCCGTCTGCTTGCACACAGCTACATAGATCTGATCAAGGAACGGGATATTACACACCATATTGTCCTTTCAGTTATCTTTCCTGATGAGTCCCCTTGGATCTTAAGTCGACACGAGACAACGTACTTTACTGCCATCATAGTAGTCCTTGCGTTCTTAAAGGTTTATGGATTGCCACTAAAAACACAGTGAACTCCTTGGTCACATCTTTCCTCCGTACTATAAGTGATTTCTTCAACGCTCCTTCACATGATAAAACAGTGAGTTACCTGTCTTCCCCATACCCTAAATGTAACTTTGCTGAACCGATTGGGCTACTGTTACGTTCAACATACGAATAACCAAAGTGCTGCTACCTCCGTATTGTGCTCTCAGCGTGCAGTTTGACTCGACTTCACTTTGCTGCATTTTGCATCAGGTTACTCAAGTCCCAAATATATTTCAAAAATTGATCGTCTTTCATTTATTAGCCCACAGTTCTGCTAGTTTTGCTTCTCAGGATGTCACTACCTTCTGACAGAACTTTTTGATCCACTGCGTACATCGTACGCTCCCCCCCCCCCCCCCCCCCCCCCCCACACACACACCATGCCGCCAGAAAATTTTCTGTTAACATCACGGAAAACGTTCTCATGATGGAAAATGGTATGGTACTGGGGTGTCACAAACTCCGCATCACACATCATACAAATGCAAATGCTTCAGCAACAGAAACAGTTGCGGCCATGCCCCAGGTGTGATCTTACATATAATAATAGTATAAAATATCAGCGAGGTGTAAATACTGGAACGAGCTGGCCCATAAATCAGAATAAAGTTGTGAATTCCCCTAAGGAAAATGAAAAAGTTTTTTCATTGGCGAGTCATTCATGTCACAGAATTCCCTGGGAGTAATAGTAAGCCGGGACACCAAGCGAAACGGAAAAATTGAATATGTGGTCTTGGTAAAATGTAGCCTATGGGATACCCTACACCAGAATATTCGTAAGTGTTTCTGACCCATTATAGGTTAGGCTAACAGAGTATATCGAGTCTATGCAATGACATCAGTAGAGCGTTTTACTCACAAGAGATTATTTTTGCTTTGTTTATTTTCATGTATGCATCAGGTTGCGTGAGACTGTGAGAGCCAAGCCTACTTATTCATTGTAATCAGTATTTATTTTACAGAAAAATAATTAGAAATTTCAAAAGAAAAGTTTTTAAGTAAGTGTGTGAGTAAATACTGTAACACATTACAGCTGCTGCTACTGCCGATTATGAGTTTAGGGATACTATATATCTAGGGCCATTAGTCTCCTCTACACCACTCTGGAAGGGGTCGGTGTACTTCATCTGTCTGTGCAAGTGCGAGAGAGATTGCGAAGTGTTTGTGTAGCGTGTATCTGAAGCGGGACGTGAGTACCAACCCGGTATTTAGGCAGTGGGATATGGGAAACTGCCAAAAAACCAATTCACGTCTGGCCGGCATTCGAGTCCTACAACTTTTCCGCCGGGCAGACTCGAACCAGGGCCGATGTATGAGGGCTATTCGGAAAGTAAGATCCGATCAGTCGCAAAATAGAAATCACAGTGTACACCAAAAGTATTTTATTTGCATTGCAGTCGCCTCTCCGACTTAGATATTTGTCGTAAAGCGCAGTCCGGAACCGCGCGACTGATACGGTCGCAGGTTCGAATCCTGCCTCGGGCATGGTTGTGTGTGATGTCCTTAGGTTAGTTAGGTTTAACTAGTTCTAAGTTCTAGGGGACTGATGACCACAGCTGTTAAGTCCCATAGTGCTCAGAGACATTTGAACCATTTGTCGTAAAGTTGAATCAGTTTTCCAGTACCGCCGTCGTATCATGTAAGGCAACCGTCTGTGCTTTATGCCACTTCTCTACGCTGGACTGCAGTTTGCTGTCTGTGTCAAAATGCTTTCTTCTTAGTCAGCTGTTCATGTGAGAAGAGGTGAACATCAGAAGGAGAAAAGTCTGGGATGTATGGTGGGTGACCAAATATTTCCCATAGAAAACGCTACTGGGGCGTCCTGATTGGGGTTGCAAAACACCCGATGAAAGCTGACAGCAGGCACCCACACTTTGCGGGAGAACTATTGTTCTAGACAACTTTACATGTTCACTGTGTGCTCATAACGGAAAAGAGCGACATGACGCGGTGGACAGGCATGCTAGAGACACTGCCCAACATATTTGTGCAAAGTTTCACAATATTTTCACTTTCGTATCAATTTCGCAACCTACCGGATCTTACTTTCCGAATAGCTCTCGTACTTCCCTGTACGGGATGAGGGCGCTTTAACGTGCCCGAATATCTGGGTGGGTTTAACAGGAGAAAGAGAAACGTTTACAGCTGCTCCAAGGAGGTCCTGAACAGAATAGAAGGACCGTGTCATAAGGTCACAGTTTAACCTTTAAACTAAATCCGTGTCGGAAACAATATGCAGTGTGTTTTATTGTGTCAAGCGTAAATCTGTTTTCTGAAACCCGTCTGCTGACGTTATCGAACGTCATACTAGACAGACATTTACACTGCGGCCCACGTCTTTTACAATAACACTGGCGCCATCAGCAAAGAGACCAACTCTTCGACTCTTGTATCACGTTTAGTGGAAGATGATTGGTTTATATCAATGAAACTAAAGTAACAGGAACAGAAACCTGTTCCACGTTACATTTTACATTGACAAACGGTCTGATACAAACTTCTTCCCTGTTTGTTGAGATTTAAGGAAACGTTCTGTCTCCTACTTTCCAGATATGAACCAAACCACTGGTAAGTATGGCGTCTCCCCTTAACTTTTGAGTTGTACTTATACGACAAATTAAAACAGGTAGCTATGGCACAAACTCGTACATCGCGGGGAGGGAGACGGTTGTAGGTTCGGGTGTTGAGGAGAGCCAGGTATCCACAATATTATTGGCTATAATATTACTTGGGCCACTCAAAAGTTTTATTCGGGGCTCCCTTCTAGTTTTATGCTTTCATATTATAGCAAGTATTTTTATATACTTTAGTTTTTAATTTTTATTGACCCTTATTATTGTGGTTATTACTGTGAGCATTTTATCAGCAATTCTTAGAACATTAGTTACCAGTAATAACTGTCATGGTTTGTTGTCATGACAACATTTAGCAATTGAACACTATCGTAGCTCACAGCCTGCAGGCGCCATCTGCCGAGAGCTGCAGGCACTACTCTTATCGGCCTTATGTGTTTTCATATCCGGTGTGATGTGTGCAACCAGAATAGGTACTATACGTCTATCATGTTCACAATGTATGGCTTTAATGTAGATCTGATCCCGCTTGGTTTGCACTGGAATGCACTACGTGCCGTAATAAAGTAACCTGCTACCTCTTTCTCGTTTCCAGGTTGAGTTGTCAATTTAGGGACGAAGAAGGTTACATATTTTTTAAGAATACCTTTAGGGACATTTTTTTGTTTTATGCTATTGTATAGGACACCGCGCAGTGTTTCTAAGATCTGGAAGGGACACATATCATAAGTGGCATCCAATCGATAGAAAACATCAATAAGTTGTTCAATATTTTCTTGGTAATCCAATCTCACTAAATGGAGTCACGTCAATATTATTAAATTTTGTATTTATTTCATATGGGAAGCCGAAGATGCCTAACTAAAGGTGAAACACGTAATTGGGAAATAATACAAAAACTCTGCAACTAAGACTACTTGTTTCTTCACATCACAAATACTGGTTGCTGCGCCAAGCCGTTATGAACTGGAAAAAGTTTTAAGTCAACATCATCTGCTGTCGAATTCGTAAAAAGTCTAAACCGGTAACGATACCATTTGAGTAAACTGAGGCTGAAATATATAATTCTTCGTACCCAAACACATATATATAGTTTTCGCGAAGATATAATCTGCTTCTTACCAACACATATAGAGAAATAGAACCTATTATTCTTACGAAGCCGGGTAACGGTAAAGCTTTAGTCCGTGGAGCTTTGAAAATTATCTACTTTGATGCCATAGTGCATCACGAACAACAGATACAATGATACCGCACTGTCCTGGTACTGCTGCAGATACATCGGCCTTGACATCATTTAATGAATTTTACGTAGGATGATTTTTATTAAATGACGATTACTACAGAAGGATAGTTTACGGACACTAATTTTCATTTTAGTTTTCTCACTTTGTTTTTTTTTATTATTTTTTTTTTTTATAACATTCAGATAAGATGGTGCACGTGACACCTCAGATTCCAACATTCACAAAAATTTACGGATGTTGTATTTTTACCAAAGACTTTGATCAGGTTGTTACTTTTGTTCCTTGGGGGCGTCTATCCCCAGCATCGTATTTACGTATTTTTTGCCAGATTTATACATCGCTTGTGGCTTACCTGCACCATGTGCGTACTTTGCTGCCGTTTTTCATAACTTACACCTCTACTACAACCTTTTACATCTCATGTTTGTTGTATATTACTGTATATTTTTCAGTTGTGATATGTTCAACGTTTTGGCATTTTCAAAATTTACAATTGTTAGAAGCCATATTGTTTTATACTGTCATAGTTTTAAAGTAAGCCAATTGTTACCTTACAAGATTCCAGCTTTTTCACGTGGACTAGTAACCACACGTATGATTACTATGATATATTTTTATACTGTGTTTTTATGTCCATGTACGTTTAGCCGTTGTATGGTTCGAGTTTCTGTATAACAAAGAAAAAGGATATAAATTTTTTCCAAGTATTGATGTGTACACACATAGGGTACTTTGGTTGTGTTTTGTATTTTGTATGATGTTATGCAGTTGTGGTGCCTCATTTTTTACATTAATTGAGTCATTACACAAAGGCATTGTAAACATATAAGTTGTTTTTTCATAAACAGGACCTGAAGATGAAGCAAATGTAGCGTTGACTTGTCTGAGTAACGAATACTTACAAAATAGGACTCTGGTTTCCATTCCCGTTTACTTACATTGTTAGCCCCTGTCCCACGTCCACAAGAAGAATCGACTTGCACCAGCTGGATTCAAAAGAAGACCTCGTGACGTTAATAACGTCGGTATTTTACCACTATCGACAAACGTTGATGTTTCGTCATTCGAAATAAACTCCTTATACAACACAAGAGACGGTGCTATTTCTACTGCAGAGAGCGTCAACAAGCGGTGCCAACGTTTCCGACGTGTCTGTCAAGTTTCTCTCCAGTCACACATCTGCCGCCATCGCCCAGTGTTTCTCCCGGTGTGTTACTGCGAGAACAATTGTCACACCTGGGACGCGGCACCAGCGAGCACTCCGGCGCACGTTCCCAGGTCTCACACAGGAGTAGCGCGGCGAGGCGCGGATGAATTCCAAAAGCGAATCTCCGTGGCGCACCCACCTGTCTCGCAACCTGTTTCGCCCTCGTTCCTCCGCTCTCGCGGAGACAACTTGCGCGCCGTTTGCTGCTGGTGTGCAAATGAAACACGACAGCTGCTCCATGTTTTGTGTTACGGAGACTGGGATCTCGTTCGATTCTTCTGGTCGAAGCGGACAGCAGGGAGAGAGAGAACGTGCTCTTACCATAATTTGGAGCAATTCCGTGGAGCCTTTCGTTTAGTAATGACGTCAGCAAACACATTAAGGGGGGTAGAACGTCAAACGGGCCGACTTGGAGCAGGAGAGGCATCACAGGCCATTTTAATTTCCACTGTCTATACTTTTACAAATAAATTCATAAAACTTTGTCAGCATCATCAGGAAGGATTCAGGATTCACACTCACTGCAGTGGAAGATCGAAAACATAACAAAATAAACTTCTTTTACGGGTGAAATTTCATCATTTTTTTCACTTACTAATGGCAGCATTTGTTGCTGTAGGTACACTTTTCTTCATAAGTTAGAGAGATTCTTCGATGAATTTTGCACAGCATACAAACCATACTTACAGGTGTATGAAACTCTAGAATGTATTTAATTTATGAAAAAACGAATGAGCAGTTATATTTTAAACTTCATGTTTCGAAAATCACAAATTTTCTAGTTAACTTTTACCACAGTTTTTAATAGATTTGTAAAATTCTAGAGTTTCATACACCTTTGAGTATGGTTTGTACGCTGTGCAAAATTCATCTAAGAATCTCTCTTACTTATGTAGAAAAGTGTACCTTTTTTTTTTTTTTTTTTTTTTTGGTCATCAGTCTACTGACTGGTTTGATGCGGCCCGCCACGAATTCCTTTCCTGTGCTAACCTCTTCATCTCAGAGTAGCACTTGGAACCTACGTCCTCAATTATTTGCTCGACGTATTCCAATCTCTGTCTTCCTTTACAGTTTTTGCCCTCTACAGCTCCCTCTAGTACCATGGAAGTCATTCCCTCATGTCTTAGTAGGTGTCCTATCATCCTGTCCCTTCTCCGTATCAGTGTTTTCCACATATTCCTATCCTCTCCGATTCTGCGTAGAACCTCCTCATTCCTTACCTTATCAGTCCACCTAATTTTCAACATTCGTCTATAGCACCACATCTCAAATGCTTCGATTCTCTTCCGTTCCGGTTTCCCCACAGTCCATGTTTCACTACCATACAATGCTGTACTCCAGACGTACATCCTCAAAATTTATTCCTCAAATTAAGGCCGGTATTTGATATTAGTAGACTTCCCTTGGCCAGAAATGTCTTTTTTGCCATAGCGAGTCTGCTTTTGATGTCCTCCTTGCTCTGTCCGTCATTGGTTATTTTACTGCCTAGGTAGCAGAATTCCTTAACTTCATTGACTTCGTGACCATCAATCCTGATGTTAAGTTTCTCGCTGTTCTCATTTCTACTATTCCTCATTACCTTCGTCTTTCTCCGATTTACTCTCAAACCATACTGTGTACTCATTAGACTGTTCGTTCCGTTCAGCAGATCATTTAATTCTTCTTCACTTTCACTCAGGATAGCAATGTCATCAGCGAATCGTATCATTGATATCCTTACACCTTGTATTTTAATTCCACTCCTGAACCTTTCTTTTATTTCCATCATTGCTTCCTCGATGTACAGATTGAAGAGTAGGGGCGAAAGGCTACAGCCTTGTCTTACACCCTTCTTAATACGAGCACTTCGTTCTTGATCGTCCACTCTTATTATTCCCTCTTGGTTGTAGTACATATTGTATATGACCCGTCTCTCCCTATAGCTTACCCCTACTTTTTTCAGAATCTCGAACAGCTTGCACCATTTTATATTGTCGAACACTTTTTCCAGGTCGACAAATCCTATGAAAGTGTCTTGATTTTTCTTTAGCCTTGCTTCCATTATTAGCCGTAACGTCAGAATTGCCTCTCTCGTCCCTTTACTTTTCCTAAAGCCAAACTGATCGTCACCTAGCGCATTCTCAATTTTCTTTTCCATTCTTCTGTATATTATTCTTGTAAGCAGTTTCGATGCATGAGCTGTTAAGCTGATTGTGCGATAATTCTCTAACTTGTCAGCTCTTGCCGTCTTCGGAATTGTGTGGATGATGCTTTTCCGAAAGTCAGATGGTATATCGCCAGACTCATATATTCTACACACCAACGTGAATAGTCGTTTTCTTGCCACTTCCCCCAATGATTTTAGAAATTCTGATGGAATGTTATCTATCCCTTCTGCCTTATTTGACCGTAAGTCCTCCAAAGCTCTTTTAAATTCCGATTCTAATACAGGATCCCCTATCTCTTCTAAATCGACTCCTGTTTCTTCTTCTATCACATCAGACAAATCTTCACCCTCATAGAGGCTTTCAATGTATTCTTTCCATCTATCTGCTCTCTCCTCTGCATTTAACAGTGGAATTCCCGTTGCACTCTTAATGTTACCACCGTTGTTTTTATTGTCACCAAAGGTTGTTTTGACTTTCCTGTATGCTGAGTCTGTCCTTCCGACAATCATATCTTTTTCGAAGTCTTCTCATTTTTCCTGCAGCCATTTCGTCTTAGCTTCCCTGCACTTCCTATTTATTTCATTCCTCAGTGACTTGTATTTCTGTATTCCTGATTTTCCCGGAACATGTTTGTACTTCCTCCTTTCATCAATCAACTGAAGTATTTCTTCTGTTACCCACGGTTTCTTCGCAGCTACCTTCTTTGTACCTATGTTTTCCTTCCCAACTTCTGTGATGGGCCTTTTTAGAGATGTCCATTCCTCTTCAACTGTACTGCCTAATGCGCTATTGCCGGCCGCGGTGACCGTGCGGCTCTAGCGTTGCAGACCGGAACCGCGGGACCGCTATGGTCGCCGGTTCGAATCCTGCCTCGGGCATGGGTGTGTGTGATGTCCTTAAGTTAGTTAGTTTTAAGTAGTTCTAAGTTCTAGGGGACTTATGACCTAAGATGTTGAGTCCCATAGTGCTCAGAGCCATTTGAACCTACTGCGCTATTCCGTATTGCTTTATCTACCGCGTTAGACAACTTCAATCGTATCTCGTCATTCCTTAGTACTTCCGTATCCCACTTCTTTGCGTATTGATTCTTCCTGACTAATGTCTTGAATTTCAGCCTACTCTTCATCACTACTATATTGTGATCTGAGTCTATATCTGCTCCTGGGTACGCCTTACAATCCAGTATCTGATTTCGGAATCTTTGTCTGACGATGATGTAATCTAATTGATATCTTCCCGTATCTTCCGGCCTTTTCCAAGTAACCTCCTCCTCTTGTGATTCTTGAATAGGGTATTCGCTATTACTAGCTGAAACTTGTTACAGAACTCAATTAGTCTTTCTCCTCTTTCATTCCTTGTCCCAAGCCCACATTCTCCTGTAACCTTCTCTTCTGCTCCTTCCCCTACAACTGCATTCCAGTCGCCCATGACTATTAGATTTTCGTCCCACTTTACATACTGCATTATCCTTTCAATATCCTCATACACTTTCTCTATCTGTTCATCTTCAGCTTGCGACGTCGGCATGTATACCTGAACTATCGTTGTCGGTGTTGGTCTGCTGTCGATTCTGATTAGAACAACCCGGTCACTGAACTGTTCACAGTAACACACCCTCTGCCCTACCTTCCTATTCATAACGAATCCTACACCTGTTATACCATTTTCTCCTGCTGTTGATATTACCCGATACTCATCTGACCAGAAATCCTTGTCTTCCTTCCACTTCACTTCACTGACCCCTACTATATCTAGACTGAGCCTTTGCATTTCCCTTTTCAGATTTTCTAGTTTCCCTACCACGTTCAAGCTTCTGACATCCCACGCCCCGACTCGTAGAACGTTATCCTTTCGTTGATTAGTCAATCTTTTTCTCATGGTAACCTCCCCCTTGTCAGTGCCCTCCCGGAGATCCGAATGGGGGACTAGTCCGGAATCTTTTGCCAATGGAGAGATCATCATGACACTTCTTCAATGACAGGCCACATGTCCCGTGGATACACGTTACGTGTCTTTAATGCAGTGGTTTCCATTGCCTTCTGCATCCTCATGTCGTTGATCATTGCTGATTCTTCCGCCTTTAGGGGCAATTTCCCACCCCTAGGACAAGAAAGTGCCCTGAACCTCTATCCGCTCTTCCGCCCTCTTTGACAAGGCCGTTGTCAGAATGAGGCTGACTTCTTATGCCGGAAGTCTTCAGCCGCCAATACTGATTATTTATCAAAATTTAGACAGTGGCGGGGATCGAACCCGGGAGCGAAGACGTTTTGATTATGAATCAAAGACGCTACCCCTAGACAACGTGTCTAGCAACAAATGCTGCCATTAGTAAGTGAAAAAAATGATGAAATTTCACATGTAAAAAAAATTTATTTTTTTATATTTTCGAACTTCCACTGCTGTGAGCGTAAATCCTGAATCTTTCCTGGTCACGCTGACAAAGTTTTATGAATTTATTTGTAAAAGTATAGACAGTGGAAATTAAAATGTCCTGTGATGCCTCTCCTGCTCCAAGTCGGCCCATTTGACGTCCTACCCTCCTTAATAAATGTTACGTCCTTTCGTGAACTTTTTCAAACAAAAATTATATTTGTGTGATTGAGCGCTACGTGTAAGAGAAACTTTGGCATAATGAGAATAAAACCTTTTGCTTCTATTGTTGGCGGTATTAAAAGTTCTCGAGTACCACGTTAAAGTGCAGAATATTCCGATAGAACGTTTCGGTCTCCGTGCTGAGGTCATCTTCCGGCAGCTGCCGCACACTGTGGCACACTGCCAAACTTTCGATAACTTAAAGACAATATTTCCCACGTCTATCACCATGGGTATTGATAACCGGCTGTTTGTGAAAGCTTTCACCCTTTTAGTATTGGTTGGGGACGAATAGTTGGGTGGCACCTTGTTCGTCTATATGTATGTTGGGTTGCCTACGTTAAGGTGGCACTTGTTGGAGCCACTGTTTGGCAGCGTGCACAAGGGAGTCATCGTCTTTAAACTTTGTTCCACGAAGAGAGTCAGTTTCCCAAAGAGATGATAGTCACATGGAGCCAGTTCAGGACTGTAAGGCGGCTGTTTCAGTGTTGTCCATCCGAGTTTTGTGATCGCTTCCGTGATGTTTTGACTGACATGTGGCAGTGCATTGTCGTGCAACAGCAGAACATCCTGCTTCGGCCGTTGTAGTCGAACACGACTCAGTCGAGCTTGAAGTTTCTTCAGTGTAGTCACATATGCATCAGAAGTTATGGTGGTTCCACTTTGCATGATGTCCACAAACAAGAGTCCTTCGGAATCGGAAAACAGCGAACCCATAACTTTTCCAGCATTAGGTGTGGTCTTGATTTTTTTTTTTTTGTGTGAATTTGCATGATGCTACTCCATTGATTCCCTCTTCGTCTCTGGTGAAAAATGATGGAGCCATGTTTCATCACCTGTCACAATTCTTCCAAGAAATTCATCTCCACCATTCTTGTACTGTTCCAAAAGTTCGCTGCATACCGTTTTTCTTGTTTCTTTTTGAGCCACTGTGAACATCCTGGGAACCCACCTGGCACAAACCTTTTTTAACGCCTACACTTTCAGTATTCTGCAAACACTTCCTTCCCCTATCACAACGTAGCGTGACAATTCGTTCACTGTGATGCGTCTGTCAGCAGTCACCAATTCGTTAACTCTCTGCACATTGTCTGGAGTGTGTGCAGTACGACGCCTGCCGCTGCGAGGACAATCCTCAATATTGCTGTGCCCTCCTTGATCACGTAACCTGCTTGCCCACCGACTAACAGTACTGTGGTCGACAGCAGCATCTCGATACACCTTTTTCAACCTCTTGTGGATGTTTCCCACTGTCTCGTTTTCACAGCGCTGGAATTCTATGACTGACGAAAGTTAAGTGTAGCAGCTATCTTGAACACATGCTGCGACTGCGCCATTCACGGGAACAGGTTGAACTAAGTTTTAAAACAAGCGGGAAGAATGTATCTACACACTGTATAAGTGTAATACTTTCACACATGCAGAATGAAAAGTGTATTTTTACAAAAATAGTGTGCATTTCTTTCGGAGTGACCCTCGTATTATAGTAGCTGAAAGGTTTGTGGGACAGATGTTGCATGGGACATCGAGGGCCATATTATGACTTTGGTTTTTTGTTGCTAGGTGGGGTCGTTTTAGAGATATGAAGGTCAAATTTTTCTTTTCTTTCTTTTGCTTTTTTTTTTAATGGGATGCTATAGTTTGGTGATTATTTTCTGATGGCAGCTATCGAGACGAATCCAATGATGTATAACAGTAATGTCTTTGAAGGTCAACGAAGTTCAGAAAGGTGGCATGAATGTCCATTTACAGAATGTGTTAGAAGTGATGACGACTGGTAGCAATGCAATGCTGCAATCTTCTTATCATGGATTGAGTGGCATTCCTTATCACTTCAGCACTTATCGATGCCCATACTCTGACATTTTTCTCTCGTATATCGTGCAAACAGTAAATATTCACCGAATACGGCTTATCCATCTAACGTGTCATTGACATGTAAACATCATTCGACTGTTCCGCAGTACAACACTGATGCTAGGGCTATTCGGAAAGTAAGTTCCGATTTATCGCGAAATGGAAACCAGTGTGATAATCAGAAATATTTTGCCAGAAAACGTCAGCTACATCTTCCAGCCACTGCTCTAGATAGTCACCACTCCGACTTAGACGTTTCTCGTAGCGTTGTACCAACTTTAAGGCAGCCGCCTGTGCTTTCCGCCAATTCTGTACCCTCATCTATAGCTCGTTGTCTGTACGAAAATGTTGTATTCATAGACAGTAATTAATGTGAGCAGAGATGAAACACAGAGGAAGCCAAATACCGGCTGTAGTGCGGGTGATCAAACGCTACCTCTCGAAAACGCTGCAGGAGCATCTTCATTGCCCCTTCAGATTGCGACCTAGAATTGTCAAGAAGTAGGAACCGTATGATAGTTCTGTAATGTGGGCTGCATAGAATCAGGTGAGAACTCTCACGAGGACCTCATACTTGGTGGGAGACACTATTTTCTACACATCTTTATGTGCTCAACATGCTCTCAGAACTGAAGCGAGCGAAGTGATGCAACCGACAGGCATACTAGAGACACTGTCGAACACACATGTGCAAAGCTTCATTAGATTTTCACAGTGGTTTCCATTTCTTGACCGATCGGAACTTACTTTCCGAATCTCCCTCGTAGGAACGGTAAGACTAGTATCGTCGAATCAAGCGAATGTGAATGATGTATTCCTTCGAAGAATAAGTCAATATGCTTCTCATTTACGGTGAATGCCGACGAAATTGAGAGAGAGCTGGAGACTTACACGCTGAAAGATATCCTCCACGTACTCATCCTACACAGCGTACATTTAAATATGTGTATGATAAATTGAGAACAACTGGACCTTTAATACACAGGAAACATATCCGGCAAAGGAACGTTACTAACGAGGAAACGGAAATTGGTACTCTTGCCACTGTGGTTCGAGATCGTTGTGTCAGTTCGCGTCAAATCGCAAGGGAATCTGGCATGAGCCAGAGTAGTGTTGGACGTGTTCTGCATCGTCATAAATATCATCCTTACCATATCGGTCTCCACCAAGAATTAACTGGCACGGATTGTATGCGCCGCATTAAATTCTGCCGATGGGCTCAACTTCAGATTCAGAGGGATGACAAATTTATTAATTCGATTTTATTTACTGACGAGGCTGCATTCACGAACCATGGAAATATTAATTTGATAACATGCATTATTGGGCAACTGAAAATCCATGCTGGCTGCGGCAAGTAGCACACCAAAAATCGTGATCGGTGAATGTATGGCGTCGGTTTCTGGAGCACAGAATTATAGGCCCCTATTTCATCGACGAAAATCTTAATGGTAGGAAGTACACCACATTCCTGCAAGAAACATTAGGTCTGTTATTGGAAGAAATACCTTTAGGAACAAGGAACAGAATGTGGTATCAACACAATGGTTGTCCGGCACAATTTTCGCTGATGGCTAGAAATGAGTTGCAGAGAAAGTTCCCAAATTGGATTGGACGCTGAGGAAATGTGACATGGCCGACTTATTCGCCAGACTTGACGCCTCTGGACTTTTTCTTGTGGTGATTCGTAAAAAACTTTGTTTATAAAGACGTTCTAACTACACCAGAAGATATGCGAGAGAGAATTGTCAGAGCATGTGCTTCGATAAGTGCTGATGTGATAAGGAATACCTCTCAATCCATGATAAGAAGATTGCAGCATTGCACTGATACCAGTGATCATCACTTGGAACACCTTCTGTAAATGGACGTTCATGCCACCTTTTTGATGTTAGTTGACCTTCAAAGATCTTACTATTACACCTCATTGGACGTTCATGCCACCTTTTTGATGTTAGTTGACCTTCAAAGATCTTACTATTACACCTCATTGGATTCGTCTCGATAGCTGCTATCAGAAAATAAGTACCAAAATATAGCACACCATTTAAAAAAGCAAATTTGACCTTCATACCTCTGAAGCGACCCCACCTAGCAACAAAAAACCAAAGTCATATTATAGCCCCCGTTGTCCCATGCAACTTTTGTCCCACAAACTTTTGAGCTCCTATCATACTTTCGGAGTTATTCTTGGTGGCAATAGTTAGTTAGTGACTCATCCTGTATTTTGCTAGTCAGTTTTATTTTACCAGCCGTCTACAACTACATGCCTGAAAACTTGCCAAGTCTCATCGAGATCGTTCATTTACGGTTGGGAATGATCCGCTGGAGTCGCTAAAGTATTTCCTAAAGTTGTTTTTCTGGATTGAAATTGCAATTCATCTGAGCACTTCGCACACGCGCTCGTTCCGTGAAAAATCATTTGTATGAGACCTTTGGTGAGGACAGTATAGGGTGCGGTGGCATGACCTGCATGTTCTCCCGACTTGACACAACTTGATTTTTTTTTTTTTTTTTTTTTTTGTCAGGAGATATCTTAAGCCTGTTTGCATACCTATTGAAACGGAAGAAGACCTGATAGCGCGAATTGTGGCAGGCTTTGATTTGTTTTGGTTTTGTTTCGCTTTAGGGCGCAAAAAACAACTGGGGTAGTACGCGCCAAAGTCAAAATTATAGAACACGAAGACAGAGTGGACTTAAAAAGCGAGTATACGTCAGTCCCAATTTACATAGTAGAAGACAGCTAAAAACAGGCACGTGAGGAAAAGGCTAAAAAAGTACACTGTACAGAAACGGAGGTCCAAAACTAAAAATTAAACGGCCTTCGCCGTAGTGCTTCCGCGGATAAAAAGTTAAACGTGGTCGACAGCCCCCGCGTCATTTGCTAAAACGGCCGATGACTTGACGGCAAAACCAAGCGGGAGCGTAAACGGTTAAAAAATGGGCAGTCCGTCAGGAAGTGGCGGAAGTTAAAACTTTGGCGCAATGTGTACGAAGTGGTGGTGGAGCGCCTTTTAGCAAATGACGATGGCTAGAAAGGCTGTGCCCAATGCGTACCCTACTTAAAATGACCTCGTCCCGCCGGGAGGGCCGAGAGGAGGTCGTCCAAGCCACTGATTCAAAAATGGTTCAAATGGCTCTGAGCACTATGGAACTTAACATCATGATCATCAGTCCCCTAGAACTTACAACTACTTAAACCTAACTAACCTAAGGACATCACACAACACCTCCCTCCCCCCCCCCCCCCCCCAAGCCACTGAGAGAGGCTTAATAAGCCGGAGCTTATTCCCGTGAAGCAATGCCAAAGAGACACCACTTCCTGACAGACGGCAACACAGAGATCATCGGAAGAAATATAGGAACTAGCGGACTCAGGTACAAGGACTGCAGCCTTGGCAGCAGCAACCTCGTTTCCTGCCAGACCGATGTGACCAGGAACCCACAGAAACATGAACTGGCTCCACCAAGAGTGAGCAAGTGACAGTTTTCCTGGATCCGCTGCACTAATGGATGGGCAGTGTACAACAGACATAGACTTTGAAGGGCGCTGAGTGCGTCTGAGGGGGGCGGGGGGGGGGGGGGACACAATTGAAATGGCTGTGTCGTCAAATGTACACCGTGGTCTGATACAGGACGAAGAGCTTGGCTGTAAATACTGAGCAGTATGCCGGAAGCCGATATCGAATGGCATGGGTGCCAATGATGAAAGCATACCCAATCCCATAGTCAGTTATAGAGCCATCAGTGTATACAAAGGTACTATCGCAAAGTTCCATGCAAAGGTCGTGAAACTGAACGCGATGGACTGAGGCTGGAGTAGTGTCCTTAGGAAGCGACTGAAGGTCAGAGTTTATATGGGCCGCTTCACGTAGCCAAGGTGGTGAAGAGTTCATACCCACCGGGAAAGGTGCAGGTAGGGTGAAGTTAAGCCTCCGTAGTAAGTGCCGGAAGTGGACACCAGGAAGTAAAAGAGAAGAGGGACGTGCCCATACCGTCAATCAAAGGAATCACCAAAGAAGGAGGTATGGAATGGGTGGCCACGCTTGGCAGTCAAGCGGCAGGCATACCTGCTGAGAAGAAAGTCACGGCAGTATGATAGTGGTAGTTCATCAGCTTCAGCTTACAGACTCTCAACTGGGATAGTGTTAGAGGCGCCCGTGGCCAAACGGATGACACAATGGTGGATGTATTGAGATGGCGTAACATGGATGGACGAGCAGACAAATAAAGCACCTATAGTCGAATTTACAAGGACAAGGGACCGGTACAAACGAAGGAGAATGGTTCGATCGGCATCCCAGGAAGTAGCTCGTCCATCCATGTTACGCCATCTCAATACATCCACCATTGTGTCATCCGTTTTGCCACGGGCGCCTCTAACACTATCACAGTTGAGAGTCTGTAAGCTGAAGCTGATGAACTACCACTATCATACTGCCGTGACTTTCTTCTCAGCAGGTATGCCTGCCGCATTGAGGACACAGGACATTAATGAACCCAGTACAGCGGGCTGCCAGGTAAGACACATGAGAGGACCAAGAGATCATGAGCCCCAGGAATTTCGTAGTTTCAACTACGGAAGGGCCACAGGTCCAAGATGTAAGGATGGTGGGAGAAACCAATTGCGTCGCCAGAAATTCATGTAGACGGGTTTGTCAGAGCAAAGGCGAAAGTGCAAAGGCGAAAGCCATTGTCGATGTCCCAGGAGCAAAGACGATCAAGAAATTGCAGAAGACGCCGATCAGTCAGACAGGTCCGTGGAGAACTGCAATAAATGGGAAAATCGTCAACAAAAAAGAGAGCCGGAGATGCCCCGTGAGAGACAGACCATTATAGGGTTAATGGCGATAGCAAAGAGGACGACGCTCAGGACAGAACCTCGAGGCACACTGTTTTCCTGGATAAAGGTGTCCGACAAGGCAGAACCCACACGCACCTTGAAAATCGATCTGTTAAAAATGCCTGAAGGAAATACGGTAGGCTGGCGCGGAAGCCCCACAGGTAAAGAGTACGGAGTATACCACTTCTCGAGCAGGTGTGGCAGGCCTTCTACAAATCGAAAAACACTGTCTGGGATTTCCGCAGAATACCATTCATGACATGGGTGGACAAAGTAACAAGATGGTCAACTGTAGAACGCAGCGCTCGAAATCCACACTGTGGATTCGTCAGTAAGTTGCGTGACTCGAGCCACCATACCAGCTGGGAATGAATCATATGTTCCATCACCTTGCAAACGCAGCTGGTAAGAGAGATGGGGTGGCAGCTAGAAGGAAGGTTTTTGTCCTGACGGCTTCACGCCAGCACCCGGGAAATCTGCCCTCTGTCCAGATGCGTTTATACGTGTTAAGCATAAAGTGCTTGCCCGCAGCAGAAAGGTGGTCCGACATCCGAATGTGGGTGGCAGCTGGCCCTGGGGCTGTGGATCGGAATGAACTAAGAGCATAATATAGCTCCCTCAAAGTAAAGGTGGCATTATAGCACTCACAATTCAGAGAAAAGAAGGGGATCGACCGAGCCTTTTCTGCTCGTTTCCGATGGAAGAAGGCGGGGTGATAGTGGAAAGAGCTCGAAACTTCCTCAAAATGGCGGTCCACGGTGTTGCAGATAACAATAGGGTCCACGATGACATCGCCTGCTACTGTTAATCCGGAGATTGGGGAATGGATCTTGGTCCCAGAGAGCCATCGGAGGTTGGCCCACACGACCGAGGAAGGGGTGGAACTGTTAAAAGAACTAGTGAATCAAGTCAAGTTAGCTTTTTTGCTATCTCGAAGAACGCGACGACACTTTACACGCATCTGTTTATAATGAATGGAGTTCGCTATCGTAGAATGATGGTTAAAAACACTGAGAGCACGTATCCGTGCACGAATTGCGTCGCGACATGCTTCAGTCCACCAAGGGACTGGGAAATGACGTTGTAAAGAAGAAGTGCGAGGAATGGAACCTTCTGCAACAGGAAGGATAACGTTTGTGAACTATTCCACCTGGTCATCACAACTAGTGAAATCTTGTTCTTCAAAGGTCGCCAGGGACGAGTAAAGCTGCCAGTCATCCTAAGTAAGCTACCATTTGGGCGTGCACGTGGATGGGGTAGAAGTCAGCAAACGAATAGCACACGGAAAATGGTCGCTCGAGTAGGTGTCAGAAAGAAAGGACCACTCAAGACGATGGGCTAGCTGAGCAGTGCAGATGGATAGGTCCAAATGGGAATAGGTGTGCGACGAGTCAGAAAGGAAAGTGGGTGCTCCAGTGTTAAGGCTGAAGGGGTTAAGTTGGTGAAGAAGACCAGCCAAGAGGGCAACCCTCTGACTGGTCCCGGGAGAACCCCAAAGGGGATGATGCGCATTGAAGTCACCGAGTAGCAAAACTGGGGGAGGTAGCTGCCCAATAAGCCGAAGGAAGTCTTCCCTGGTGACATCGAATGACGGAGGGACACAAATGGTACAGAGTGAAAAAGGCAGGTAGGGAAGGAAAATGCGAACTGCAACAGCTTGAAGATGGGTAGTCAGGGAGACGGGTTGACAATGAATGTCATCCCATATGAGCAGCATGAGGCCCCCACGAAATGGAATGCCCTCCTCGGGGGATAGGTCAAGACGAATCGGTAAGAAATGTGAAAGCTCAAAGCAATCGTGAGAGCGCAATTTCGTTTCCTGAAGGCAAGGTACAATGGGATGCGGCGATGCTAAAAACAGCTGAAAATCCTCTTTGTGAGATTGAAGGCCGCGAATGTTCCATTGGAGGAGAGTGATGATCAGGAAGATATGTAAGGGTGTTATCTCGGCTGCTGCCGGTGAAGAATTCAAAGTTCTATGGGCCTCAACACGAACTGTGTACCCGTGGAGAAGCGAAGCAGCAAGCAGTTGTTGTGGCTGAGAATCGGAAGTACTCTCTAAGAGCAAATTGCCATTCCGTAACCGAGAGCAGGATTTCACAAGGCCGCCAATTGCATCAACACCTTTCTGAATAATAAACGGATTTACCGTGGTGAAGGACTGTCCGTCTTCAGTGCGTGAGACCACGAGGAACCGTGGAGCAGCGGGTAGGGTCTTTGATCAGTACGTCTACGTTTCGTAGACGTAGATTAGGAAGATGATTGCCTCAATGCGAGAAAATCCCCCATGATTGCCAGCGTCCTCGATGGTGCGCTCCTTCCAACTGGGGGCCCTCTTCACAAGGGGGCGCACACGTCTTAGGTGATTGTTCACACCTCACGTCACCCCTCCTGAACACCTGACAGAGGGACCAATCGGCAATTTAGGAAGGTTGCAGCGCAGGCAATCACCCCTCCATGGGCCTGGCCTGAACTAGGAACTACGTGCGAACCCTACCTGTCGACCCGGGGCTGGGAATTACGCATTACCCAGTCACCTGTTACACGTCAGAGGCGTGGGCTGGCCTTCAGGAGCACACAGGTAGGAAGAAGAGAAAGAGGAACATCAAACGCCGAAGCAGAGGAACAAGAGGAGAAGGAAAACCAAGAAAGGAAAAGGGAGCGGAAAACAAAGGTGAGGCTGTTCTAACGTCAGCGACAGACAATGCAGAAAATTGTCAATAACATCTCAGACGTGTTCCTCAAGTGATGCAAACTCCAGTATGTCACAGGTGTTTAAAAGAATGCGATAATCATTCAGGCGTCGTTCTACGGCTTGCTTTCTGGCTGGAAGGCGCATTTTCTGTTAGTTTTTTCATTTGTTTGCAACTAACGGTCATGAAACGTCAACCACACCTGTCTTTTACCTAGATCTCACAAGATAATAATTGAAAACCATGCCCTGCATACCTCCTACCTTGTCGACTCAGATGGCGGGTTGTACGCCTACCTTCCTGGCGGTGCCCAACATTGTTCAGTAACGTCCAGCGCCGAACGTTAAGGGATGCTGACAGGGACTGCAATGTGAAAATTGCTCATTATGACCCACTCTAACAGCCCTATCATTTTTTAAATTCATTCTAGAAACACCCTTGGCCGCGCTCGCACATGGTTGCACGTTCTGTAAACAATAGGAATAGTTTTAGTTTTGTATATTCCAAGTTTACAATCTTTTACACTTGTAAATTTATCGGTGCCTTTCTGCTACAGTACATCAGAGATTAAAGTTATTTTACCCACTTTCTGAGGAGGTGTTTTTTCTACTATCACAGCACTGACTGAAGAGGAAAGTGAATCCTTATACCAGATTTTCTCAAATTATTATATATTGTGGTTATGTGTCTCACCTATTGATTTCTGCCGACATCTAGGTACTGCGTGTAACGTCGGAATACACGTTTAAAACAGACAGCATGATGAGCCTCTCTTTGTGACACTTCGTACAGGAAATATTGCGTAACTGAATAGCTTTGTAAAAGGTGCAACAAGAGTTTTTCTTTCCTTCAAAAAAGTTAAATCATATCAGTGAGCTTGCGGAAAGCTGAGACCATGTTCCCATCTGTATGACTTGCAAGCGAAAAGCAACTAAACTACTCCCTGCCCTGACTAAAGCATCTAATTCACATGCAGCTACAAGCCTGATTCGACCTTGTTTCCAGATAAGTGTATAGGGCATGGTGGATGATAGATTAAGCAAATAAGGGGTATCATAACTATAATTAAATACGAGTGAAATACAAATACAAATATTGTATAATTTGATAAACACCCTCAAACATGTTAATAATAAAGTTCACACGACAGAACAAGTAAAAAGATACTGGAATAGGGGGCAAAAATGTCTGGATACAAAGCAATTATTACTGGATCGAGGGTCAATTCTAGATCAGTCACGAGAAACACACATAAATACTAAAAGAAACGATCAATATGAAGAAATAAAACACGTAACTGAGGACGAGTGACAAAGACTGTATAATGGTAGCACATGACAGTGGGACATGGTAGATTACTGAGACGGTAAGGAGTTTGTTTAACAATGAGATGAAACATCAAAGAAAACGGGATGTTTTAACTCTTGATATTCTAGGCTGACAGTTTAGAAAAGCAATTAACACACTGTTAACTTTTCCTGGAACACACTCAGAATAATTTGGGTACAAACTATAAGATACGAAGAACCACTGCTACTGTTAGCTGGCTAAGAGGCAAGAGGAAAAAGAAACACAGTAAATTAAGTAAGCACCTTCACCGCGACTAATGTGCTCCAAAACATTTAGAAAACAGTTACAATTTGTGGTTCGCCTTAGAGGGCAACCAAGATAAAATTAGAAAAATAGCATTTGGCAACTAGGTGTGACAGCAGTAATATTAAATCACCAAAATAAAAGTCATCAGAATTTAAACATTCACCTCAGGTAGCCAAATACGTTTCATATGAGTTACAAAACTTAGATAAAACTTCTTGTACAGAAACGTTTAGGTAACAAGGCCCTCCAATAGCTGTCTTCTAAGATAGATTCCTTACAGTGTCAACGACCATAAACAGTAATAGGCTGCCTGCAGTATTTAGTATTCAGAGAGTGAAAAAAAAGTAAAGAGTACACAAAGAACAGTCACAAACGACCACCAGCGAGAGAGGCCACAGGAATCAAAATATAAATACCACTTAACGCTGAAGTGGCACAGAAGAAGTCGAAATGCAAGTAATGATACATGTGACAAGTATTTCTGTCAGTGGTACCGACCACAGGCAATTTCATATTCAGTTTAAAAGCAAATAAAATCGATTACAAGCTGACTGTATCCGCTTGCCAGCCTACTGCATGTGTACTGATCAGGCAACCCTCTCCCAAATTTGAGGCAGAAATTAGCATAAATTTGACAAGAAAAAACACACTTGTTTATCAAACGAACAGACCATAAATCAGTGCGACCACACAGATCAGGACCATAGAGCATTACAGCATAGTGTGTCTCGACAACTAGGATGACGAGACATTACGGCAGAACATCGGGAATTTCCAAAATTTCCCTCCACCACACCCGATGGTTGTAAAGCATATTTCACCGTAGTTTCTACGATGTTCCTGGATGAAACTGGAATCGCTACAAACCATCTGTCCTCCAGGCAAGGCAGCGAATTCAGGGACTCGGACTCTAACCAGCGACTTGCAACTGCCCAGGCAGGAGGCAAGCAGCCGCTCCCAACAGCACGGCCGCCCCGTTTGCAGTCAACACGTCTGCCTCGGTACTCTCAGCGTAACTAACTGTCTAAGCTAGTCCCTCGGCCGTTACATGCAGCCATCAGCAAAACGACGTCCACAAGTTTCAGTAATGCAGTAGGCGCTCAACCAACCTCACTGCCGTAGCTCACATGCGAGCCTTTATCCTCATGAAACATACCGGAGCCGCTGTTACCAGACAACGGGCCAAAGACGTTACGACAAAGGGGCCAGGATCGATAAAGGCACTCGTTCGGCGCCATTGCCTTAGCGTTAGCACGAGTCGTCAGCGGTTCAGACGCGATCTTAATTACAAGTGGCCTAATAATTTTGGATGATCTAACTCTCGTAAATAGTGAGCAACAAGGTCAATAACTGTTTATCCGACAAACCTACCTTCGTGTGCCTGTAGCTCTCAATTAAACTGCCACAATATGACACCTAAACTATGAGATCATGTGGTCTGGAGACTGAATTTATGACAACAGAACAACTCGGATCCCAAGAGCCAGAGTTCTTACTGTAGGGGTTGTTTAACATTTCCAATTTCAAAGAAAACATTTGACTGTGCATAGGGCTCTGCTTCTCGCAGCCGACATGATTGAGCTGATTTGCATAGTTTTCAGCTGACTGCTTGGCTGCGTTAGGCTGCCAGGCACGTAATTCTTCTAGTGACCAGAAGCTGTTTTCTGACACCTCACTGTTGCACTCATGCGCGAATTGCCGTTCAAAGGACTCCCGTAAAAAGGAAATCGCCAGCTTGGCAAAAAATACTAACTACTGAAATAATTGCAATTACGACAGACTGAAATTACTGACAGTCTCTCCACACTGAGGTTTCGTTAAGGACTGTTAGACATCTCTCGTCTGGCCTAACAAAAAACATAAAATGATGAATCAAATTATAATGAAAATTAATTCACGTGCCATCATAAGATCATCGGTAGCCTGACAAACTGGCCTACGAAGTGTATTCCAGTTAAAACACCTACGACTTTCTTTTTAGAAACTAATCACACAAAGCTGCAAAACTTGTGTCACTGTTCCATGTAATCTCCCAACAACTGTATACACCCTGCTACCGAATACATTTTTCACAAAGACGACGCTATGATTCCATGGCCTCTGTGAAGGCGTCTTTAGAATTCTGGTTTGACCACTGGACAATTGCTGATGCAACAGCATCATTGCTGGTGAATACGCGACCGCGCATATTGTCCTTAACTGTAAGCCAAAAGTCACTAACAGTCACGATGCTTGATTTGTTGGAGGAAATAGAAATTAACAGTAATAAGAAAAATGAGTCCTGAAGTAATGCAAAATGACCAACGTGAATTTAATCGTAACTGCTTTATCAATATTTTTGAAGATCATCTCTGACAAATATGTTGCAAGTTTGGATTTTGAAAGCTTTGTTGCGATGGATCCGTTTGAATTACTTCCGCATGGAAAACTACCATCTGCAGTGCTGTCTTCGCCATGGCCATATGCTCACTCGCATGGCTGCATCGACCCTACTTCATACACATGGTGGGAGCTGAGGGTGCCTCAGCAACAATGTCAGACCATGTGCTTGTATTTTTTATTTTAATTCGTAGATTACAATATTTTTATTCTGTACTCATTCGTTATAAAAATGGATATTCCGTGCCTCACTTCTGCCTTTGTTAATTAGTTGCATTCTGATAACTACTGTTCGCTGTTATGCAGTCTGGATATAGACTCTACGAAACTGATCTTTGTATTGTGAGTTGCATTTTCCATTGTCGTTTTCTTACATATTTCATAATTCGAATTTATCATATTTATAACAATTTATAGCGGTATTTGAAGTGAAATAGTTCCACCTGCGAGTCGTCTGAAAAGATTTAATTGGCACTGACAGGCATACACAGCTGTTAGTGCTAATGACCTCAAATGGTGACGAACAAGCCTGATCAGTTTTGCATAATTTTGTATTTGATATTCCTGTTATTGACGAGTTACAGTTCATAAGAAGGATGTTTAAACTTTGTACTTAGATAACTTGTTAGTGAGCATGGTATTGTGATGTATCGTATTTCGATCGCAATATCTTTATCTCTGATTGTTAGTGTAAGACTTCAGAGGTCCATTTGTGCAGGCAGTTTAAGGCTCTCTGACGCTATTCTACATTCTACTCACTGAAATAAGAAAATATAGAATGAATTGTCATCCGCTATAGAAACCCTATTTGTTCGATTTTGTTGATCTGACATATTTGGAAGGAAAAAGTACTGCTGTCATAGTAATATTTGATTAAAAAAATCCAATTATGAAATGAAATAATTTGGCTCGATAACTTAGTTTAAACAAACCTCTTTCATTGATATGTAAATGGAATATTAGCAAATGATCTTCAGAGATCACACCATGAAAGAAGTGAGAGTTCTAGAACATAATACATGATGTATTCGGTTTCTCTCTGTTTAGTCTTATGACTAACCGGTATACGATCTCTTTTATTACGACTAATTTAAGAACTTGCAACTTTTTTTTCTTAGCAAATGCGATATTTTTGTATCTTTCCTTATATTTCACATTTTCCTTTCCAGGTCTTTGAAAGTAATTTATGTCTTTAAGCTGGTCTAGTGTCTTTATTTTTGATATGTTTCTTTCGTTTATCTCATTATACGAAACAGAGGAGAATCGAAGCATTTGAGATCGGGTGCTGCAGAAGAATGTCGAAAATTAGGTGGACTGATACGAAAAGAATGTGGAAGTTCTCTGCCGAATCGGCGAGGAAAGGAACATTTCCGATACACTGCCAAGAAGAAGGGACAGGATGATAGTGTAACACAATTGTCCCTCATGCATATGTAACGTTCTAAAAAAATTTCTTTACTATCCATCTTATAAAAATCGATCGGAAGTTTTCTGGCTTATCTGTTAAAGTAAATAACCTTGAACAGAACTGCTATAAAGCATATTTATTTGTGGAAGATTTTTGTAGAATTTTTTTGAAAACAATTTACTTTTGAATAAGATAAATGTGTTAACAGAAATATTCTCAAGATGGAAAATTGGTACACGTTAAGGGTGTTACAGTTGTATAGGTGAAATATAAAAGAGGCAGTAATTCCCTTGTGAAACGGGATGGAAAAGCGAGAAAGTAAGTAGGTGGAATGGTTTGGCACGCTGCACCTATGTAGAACAAACAAGAGTGAAGTTAGTCTGTAGGCAGCAGAGATAGTGCCAACATCTTAGGCTTAGGGTGAGCGTGGCTTATGTATCAATCATATCAATCATTGTCTAAACAGCCTGCTGTTTTATAGTAGCTCAGCACTTGCAGTTGGGATATATATATATATATATATATATATATATATATATATATATATATATATATATATATTACTCCCACAACATTATGAGCATTGGCTGCTGTTGCGTGGATTGTGTAGCCACTATACAGAAAGGTCACATCTGTTGCCTACAGCAAAGGGATCAGAATATTTAGAACGGTAACAGCTTCAACCACAAAATTTTGTATGTGTGTTTTTAGAAATAATGATTTGTTACTACCATACGCTGATTCAAAGAACTTCATTTTCCTAAGACATATGTGTGGACAACATCGTGTACTAGTGAAAATGATTCTGAGTATTGTAAAATTGTAAAGAACTAGAATTTTAGAAACTTAATCTAGAAAAATATATTGAAACAGTTTTGTTATGTAATCATTAAATGTCGTTTATGAAGCATTAAATCTAAAGGTTTCTGGAAGTTACAATTTTGCTGAACTCCACATGATAGTTATGAAATGAAAAGAAAGATTTGCTTAACGAAAACAGCAATATGAAAGAAAGTTATTTGTTCATAAACAAAAAATCTTGCCATTTGACAAATAACCTTGAGCGTAGCCTGTTCTCATAATATAAAATAAAGTTGTACACTGAAAGTGGTTACTATAGAACATACTATACTATCATATAAAAGATTAACTGCTTAAATTCACGGCTATAATCAAAATAGTATTTAAACAATTAGGTTTCTCTTATTTTTCGGACAGTTTTCAGTGAAGATTTCATAGGAGTTGAAAGTTTTTACCATTCTCTGGCAAAGTGCACTTTAAAGACCACCATTTAGTTAACTGCTGAATTGATCCATAAATGAAAGAAGGATAATTTCAGAGTATGTGTGGATACTGTAGTAGTATCGTAACATGGTAATTTTGCTTAACCAACTTGTAATAATAGCTGGTTCTTCAGATCCCAACTGCAGAGACCCCTCAAGGTCTATTTTTCTTTGCCTGAACTTGAGTAATATTATGTACACCAAGAATAGAGGAAGTATTAACGTATCTGGGCGCTGTAGCATAATTCCTTTGGAGTTGATAAAGTAAGAATCAAAGTTAATGGTTGTGCTGTACATTAGAAACTTTTTTCCTAAGTACAGTGAGGTACATACAAAATACCAAATCGCAGTCATACTTTTGGTGAAGGTAACTTTGTGCCTAATGACACTGTTGCTCACTCATAAATAGTTTTCACCACATAAAACGCCTGGAACCCAAAGGTTACTTGTATCCATCAGATACACAGTACATTATCAAACAAACTTTTAAAATTCCTGGAAAAGGAGTAACGTTACATTAGCGAATGTAAATTTACAACCTCCTTTGTGAGTAGCTTGATAGGAATTCTTAGAGAAGCTACCGATTCCAACATTCCAACAGGAGACAATGTTTAGAGGAGAAGGTTACACATGAGTGGTTTTATACTTATGTCTGTATGAGAAGCCGTTTCAACATTAAACGTAGTTTTTTTTTCTGTGGCAGTGCTAATAACTCTGTAAAATAGTTAAATGTTACAGGAGCATATATTTTAAGACGTCAGGGAATAACCTCCATTTCAATAAAAAGACATGTCGGAGGTGAAAAGTGTAGGACAATGCAGAGATTTGAATACAGTCAACAACAATTGAGGACGCAGGGTGCACTTGCTACGCTGAGATGAAGAGATTAGTGCAGGAGAGCAATTTGTGGCGGGCCACACAAACCAGTTAGAAGACGGATGATCCAAAGAAATGTCTCCTTGGGTTCAGGATTTACTCTGTAACTTTCTTTGTATGGCCAACACTGTCTGGAAACTTGGTTCATTCGTGAGCATTGCATGTTTTCTATTTTATTTGCCTAATTTCTGTAATGCCTTAAAATACTTCACTATTCTCATTGGCCTGGAAGGTATTTTTCACTTCTTTATGTAGTAATAAGATATAATGTCAGCCAATATTTTATGGTTGCATACTTTGCTTCTACTGTGCATAAATAAACATTCATGAATGTTCCTATTATTGTGCCTGGTTATTCACAATAAATGTGATAGGATAGTAAATCAGTTGTGAGGCTATTGTTAGTATGTCTAGTTTTTCGAACAATTCACCAAATGAACCTGTTCACGGCAGTTTTACATTTGTTGTTATTTACATTCCTTTGGGAAAAAGCAATAAACAAGCAATGTGAACAACAACAAATGCCAGAAATATATGAGAACTTTTGACACGTAGTGAGGCTTAGGTTCAGTACTGAGTTAGCAGTAGTGTATGAAGCAATAAAATCAAACGTGTTGTAAGTAAGCGGTTTTAGAGAAACAGTACAGCTACATAAATTTGTAAGTGATTTCACTCAAGAGGCTTTGTTGATATGTGTATATGTCATACACAACAGGCTATAATGGCACCTGTAGTTGCGACAGTATGAGAATAGAGTGAAACATTTTTTTGAATGTTATTGACATGTTTACATAAACTAGTACCCACTGCTCAGTTTCTTTGAGTTTCGCGATTCTCATTAATAGAGAGGGGAACGCCCAAAGAGATACTAATGAGAAATCTGTTCACATAGGATGTATCCGACTTACTGATATTAATTGATAACCATTATAATTGGACGCCGTCTCTAACACACCACTGCATAAGTGTAACTGATTAACAGAATGAATTCTTCATACTCCTACTACATGTGACGTACAGAAAGCTCAGAAATCCCACTGTCTGGTAAACGCGCTGACCATGAAATGATGACTCACCTTACAGTCCAAGGAGTTGGTTATTTTTGTTGAAGCTGTTACGAACGTCAACATTCAGTGAGATTGTGCACTGCTTTGTTAAAACCACTCTCTTTTGCATACAGCATGACGTAGAGTCCCCAGCTACTGTGGCAACACATTTCAGCAGTGCACCTTCATACGCGTCGGCATTACTGCGTTTTATAATCCACTAAAAAAATTGTTCAAGTGGCTGTAAGCACTATGGGACTTAACATCTGAGGTCATCAGTCCCCTAGACCTAGAACTACTTAAACCTAACTAACCTAAGGACATCACACACATCCATGCCGGAGGCAAGATTCGAACCTGCGGCCGTAGCAGCAGCGCGGTTCCGGAGTGAAGCGCCTAGAACCGCTCGGTCACAGCGGCCGGCTATAACCCTCTGACTGGATGCTTCTCCAGGATCAAATTCATTTGTAAATGCTTTTTTGATGGTGGCGCAATTGATGGCTTACTAGTACTCTGCATTCTGTGTTATTTGAAATGAGCATTTCACTGGCAAGTTGACCAGTAACTTATTAGTTCCACTTCTCTCACACCAACACTATTTCCTCTGTCTGTGATCAATCGCTCGTCGAGAATCTTCGCCAACTGTCTACGGTTAGGAAGACCCATTTTCTCGTACATTTCTATCAATAGGAATAAATTACCTCTAATGACAACGACGCCTTCTGCGAAATATTCTCGATACATACGTTCAGCTTTCTGAGCGCTACACACTGACGCACCAAAATTCTTTATATCCTAGTCTTCGACAAACTGTCATTAACTGTATACAGTGACTCGCAATGACCGTTATGAATTAATTTTAATTACACTTTTTTTGTGATCTTGTATGTGTTTTGAGGGTTGACAGGAGATACTATATATACAACAATGATACCATGGTACAGAGTCTTTGTCCATAATATGTGCTAGTCATTGTTGCGATTAATTCAGAAAATGATAATTTTCGATTTCGGTTCTGTGGCTGCCCCATGCGATAAGTTTAAATGCACATGAATTCACCAGAGAGGCGTCAGAAATGCATTTCTGGCCGCTAGAAGTAGCTGGTGTCTAGCAACTTAACGCAACTAAACAGCAGGGCCTAAATTGTGCAAATGAGGACAATTAGGTTGACTACGAGATCTAGATGTCCCTTTACATTCAGCTGTTTTCTTCAAAGCCTGAGGTTTTCAATAACATCCATCGCAAGAGTTCTGGGTTACTGGGAACCGACTTCCTGTGCCATCAAAACACTTGTTTGTGATTGGCGTACCAAGTCACCGGACCACGTGGTCCTCTTGATTAGTTGCCACGTTGAAATCGTGTAACTGAGTATTGCAGGCACTAGGAGATCGATAAAAGATTGCCAGTTACCCGGAGGTAGATTAATGACTGTGTTGCTCGTTTGTTGTGACAATCACATAACTCGCAATTATGATGGCTACTTCTAATTACGATTGCATGTGGACTTTCTACTTCTCCAGGCGGCCACTAAGGTAATCCGTCACACTGTATTGCTCTATGCCTTTACAAGACAATTTCTTTCCCATACATCCCTAATTAGATGTTCTAGTTTTTCACTTTTCTCGCTTTGAATCTGTCGTCTGATTACTTACGTGTATTTTCATTAATTTATCCATCATAGTCTCCTGCTCCAGTAATAACTATTTTGTATCCACGTTTTCCAACTATTTCAGTGCTATTTTACCCTGTTCAGTCATGTGATCTACACTCCTGGAAATGGAAAAAAGAACACATTGACACCGGTGTGTCAGACCCACCATACTTGCTCCGGACACTGCGAGAGGGCTGTACAAGCAATGATCACACGCACGGCACAGCGGACACACCAGGAACCGCGGTGTTGGCCGTCGAATGGCGCTAGCTGCGCAGCATTTGTGCACCGCCGCCGTCAGTGTCAGCCAGTTTGCCGTGGCATACGGAGCTCCATCGCAGTCTTTAACACTGGTAGCATGCCGCGACAGCGTGGACGTGAACCGTATATGCAGTTGACGGACTTTGAGCGAGGGCGTATAGTGGGCATGCGGGAGGCCGGGTGGACGTACCGCCGAATTGCTCAACACGTGGGGCGTGAGGTCTCCACAGTACATCGATGTTGTCGCCAGTGGTCGGCGGAAGGTGCACGTGCCCGTCGACCTGGGACTGGACCGCAGCGACGCACGGATGCACGCCAAGAACGTAGGATCCTACGCAGTGCCGTAGGGGACCGCACCGCCACTTCCCAACAAATTAGGGACACTGTTGCTCCTGGGGTATCGGCGAGGACCATTCGCAACCGTCTCCATGAAGCTGGGCTACGGTCCCGCACACCGTTAGGCCGTCTTCCGCTCACGCCCCAACATCGTGCAGCCCGCCTCCAGTGGAGTCGCGACAGGCGTGAATGGAGGGACGAATGGAGACGTGTCGTCTTCAGCGATGAGAGTCGCTTCTGCCTTGGTGCCAATGATGGTCGTATGCGTGTTTGGCGCCGTGCAGGTGAGCGCCACAATCAGGACTGCATACGACCGAGGCACACAGGGCCAACACCCGGCATCATGGTGTGGGGAGCGATCTCCTACACTGGCCGTACACCACTGGTGATCGTCGAGGGGACACTGAATAGTGCACGGTACATCCAAACCGTCATCGAACCCATCGTTCTACCATTCCTAGACCGGCAAGGGAACTTGCTGTTCCAACAGGACAATGCACGTCCGCATGTATCCCGTGCCACCCAACGTGCTCTAGAAGGTGTAAGTCAACTACCCTGGCCAGCAAGATCTCCGGATCTGTCCCCCATTGAGCATGTTTGGGACTGGATGAAGCGTCGTCTCACGCGGTCTGCACGTCCAGCACGAACGCTGGTCCAACTGAGGCGCCAGGTGGAAGTGGCATGGCAAGCCGTTCCACAGGACTACATCCAGCATCTCTACGATCGTCTCCATGGGAGAATAGCAGCCTGCATTGCTGCGAAAGGTGGATGTACACTGTACTAGTGCCGACATTGTGCATGCTCTGTTGCCTGTGTCTATGTGCCTGTGGTTCTGTCAGTGTGATCATGTGATGTATCTGACCCCAGGAATGTGTCAATAAAGTTTCCCCTTCCTGGGACAATGAATTCACGGTGTTCTTATTTCAATTTCCAGGAGTGTATATTATTAATATATTTGTGGGCGTTTATCAAAACATAGTAATATATCCCGTTTTTTTCTGTCTTTGTTTGCGTAAAGGTTCTATGTAAACTGTCTTAGAATCGGAGTCGGTAAGTTTTCCGATCTGTCTAGCAGTGTTACAAGTCTTAAATTGTAATAGCTGATAATAATGAAGTTTCAACCTGTCGTTTATCGCTGTGTGTGAATTTGGATCGACTCCGTGACCCAATTTGCTGTTACTATTGTACAGACTTCAGTGGAAGAAAGAATGAGGAACGTGAATTCGGGACAGTTATTTTTATTTATATTCATTACTTAGACTCGTGAGCTATCGAATTATCTGTTGAACCAACTTTTGACCCGTCACAGCCACGCGTCATATGACGGACTCTGTCAGACAATGAAAGTCCTGGGTGCCCCGATCACAATGTACAGGGACTGATCAGATCTCGGTCCATGTCAAAAAAATTTCACAAGATGGTACCTTAAACTATCTCAGGTGTCCTGACGGTCACACCAGCACACCCTCATGTCAATGAAGTGCTTCTCAAACCATTGCAACCCAATATTATTTTGAAGGTAACAGTTAACTATGGTGTTCATCGGCGATCAGCACTAGCTATGATATAAGAAACTTTCTATTGGGATGAATCCTCCTGACTGGTTCCTAGCAGCCCGTCACTATTTAGTAGAGTGAGCTGATTTCTTGATCTCATGGTAGTACTCACACCAGCGCCTGTAATTAATCGTTCTTCAGGTATACAAAAAAAAAAAAAAATAATAATAAAAATCTTAGATTGTTTAGGGGCGTTTTCGGTGCTTAGAACCTCCTGTGACTCGTTAATGGATAATAACGTAAATATGATTTATTCAGTTCGTTACACTAATTGCCTTCCTTTCTGGGAAAATGTCTCTAACATGTAAGTATTCTGAAATTGAAGAATTTACTTTCTCGGAGGTGTCTATGTACAGATGCAAAAGTATCGTGGTATGGTAGCCGTCATTGCGGGAACAGCTCAATACGGAGTCGCCGTGACACTCATCCGTGTTTTCCAGTTCCAGCATTGACGTTACAACCAAGGAACACCCCTCGAATGCCTTGGTCAGCACTGAGAGATGGAAAATGTTAGTTAGGTACTAAACTTTGTCGAGAGTGTCGGCCAGTGTGTGAGCTTCTTAAGAGATAATGGTATCTCAAACAGATGGAGCCACCGGTTTTTCATGTTCAGCATTGGACTGAAGAACTTCTTTTGCACTTCAATGCTCCCATTCGCAACTGTCAAAACGTACCTTCTTTGAAATTAGAATTACTACATCCTTCTTGAAATTTGAGACATTTTCATACAATTTGCATACCAGATGAAATATTTTTATTACGATTCGGGTGCCCAAGAATTTCAATAGCTTTGACGAAATATACTTTACTGCACAAGCCATATTACAATTCGGTCTTTGAGTGCTCCAACAAATTCGTGTCCCAACATCATATCTCACATCTCATTTACGTCCAGTTTGTGTTCTGTTTTATAACATTGTGTTTGAGATGATATCCATTCCACAACGCTTGTTTATACGGGGTGTTACAAAAAGGTACAGCCAAACTTTCAGGAAACATTCCTCACACACAAAGAAAGAAAATATGTTATGCGGACATGTGTCCGGAAACGCTTACTTTCCATGTTTGAGTTCATTTTATTACTTCTCTTCAGATCACATTAATCATGGAATGGAAACACACAGCAACAGAACGTACCAACGTGACTTCAAACACTTTGTTACAGGAAATGTTCAAAATGTCCTCCGTTAGCGAGGATACATGCATCTACCCTCTGTCACATGGAATCCCTGATGTGCTGATGCAGCGCTGGAGAATGGCGTATTGTATCACAGCCGTCCACAATACGAGCACGAAGAGTCTCTACATTTGGTACCGGGGTTGGGTAGACAAGAGCTTTCAAATGTCCCCATAAATGAAAGTCAAGAGGGTTGAGGTCAGGAGAGTGTGGAGGCTATGGACTTGGTCCGACTCTACCAATCCATCGGTCACGGAATCTGTTGTTGAGAAGCGTACGAACACTTCGACTGAAATGTGCAGGAGCTCCATCGTGCATGAACCACATGCTGTGTCGTACTTGTAGAGGCACATGTTCTAGCAGCACAGGTAGAGTATCCGGTATGAAATCATGATAACGTGCTCCATTGAGCGTAGGTGGAGGAACATGGGGCACAATCAAAACATCACCAACAATGCCTGCAAAAACGTTCACAGAAAATCTGTGTTGATGACGTGATTGCACAAATGCGTGCGGATTCTCGTCAGCCCACACATGTTGATTGTGAAAATTTACAATTTGATCGCGTTGGAATGAAGCCTCATCTGTAAAGAGAACATTTGCACTGAAATGAGGATCGCCACATTGTTGGATGAACCATTCGCAGAAGTGTACCCGTGGAGGCCAATCAGCTGCTGATAGTGCCTGCACACGCTGTACATGGTACAGAAACAACTGGTTCTCCCGTAGCACTCTCCATACAGTGACGTGGTCAACGTTACCTTGTACAGCAGCAACTTCTCTGACGCTGACATTAGGGTTATCGTCAACTGCACGAAGCATTGCCTCGTCCATTGCAGGTGTCCTCGTCGTTCTAGGTCTTCCCCAGTCGCGAGTCATAGGCAGAAATGTTCCGCGCTCTCTAAGACGCCGATCAATTGCTTCGAACGTCTTCCTGTCGGGACACCTTCGTTCTGGAAATCTGTCTCGATACAAACGTACCACACCACGGCTATTGCCCCGTGCTAATCCATACATCAAATGGGCATCTGCCAACTCCGCATTTGTGAACATTGCACTGACTGCAAAACCACGTTCGTGATGAACAGTAACCTCTTTATGCTACGTACTGATGTGCTTGATGCTAGTACTGTAGAGCAATGAGTCGCATGTCAACAAAAGCACCGAAGTCAACGTTACCTTCCTTCAATTGGGCCAACTGGCGGTGAATCGAGGAAGTACAGTACATACTGACGAAACTAAAATCAGCTCTAACATGGAAATTAAGCGTTTCCGGACACATGTCTACATAACATCTTTTCTTTATTTGTGTGTGAAGAATGTTTCCTGAAAGTTTGGCCGTACCTTTTTGTAACACCCTGTATATCCTATATGTTTCAGCTTTCCCTTCTTGTCTCTGGACTGGCTCTCCATCTGAGCTCTTAATATTTATAAAGATTCTTATATTTCCTCCAGAGTCCTCTTAATTTTCTTATAGGTGATTGGTATGTTTGTCCTAGTTATTCATACTTCTATAGTCTTTCATTTCTCCTCTAGCTATCCCATCTTGCATTTTCTGACAATCTAATTCTAAGATGTTTGTATTCCTTTTTTCCTGTTTCATTTCTGAATTTCTGCTTTCATCGGTTAAACTCAGTATTATGTAACCTTCACTTTGAGTATCTGTAGTCGAATACAGAAACAGGTAATTTTTTTAAAACTTTGGTGGACGTTTTTCTGTAATAG
The DNA here is from genome assembly GCF_021461395.2 of Schistocerca americana. NCBI lineage: Eukaryota > Metazoa > Arthropoda > Insecta > Orthoptera > Acrididae > Schistocerca > Schistocerca americana. The sequence goes on along the minus strand of NC_060124.1, from coordinate 484,474,165 downwards.
AATATAAAAAGTGATTAATTTGGTATAGTTTAGTTTGATAATTATCTGTAACCAAATCGTGCACTTGGGATAAAGGTGGTCACCATCAGTGGCAGTCAGTAAGTCAGCCGACCCACGTTAACAGATACTTACCACGAGTGAGGTAATTCAACTCACATGTCAACTGACCTTGATTTACCTCCCAGTAGTACAACTTTTTTTGTTATTGGAGATATTGTATGGTAATACGGCAAGTTAAGAGCAATTGCCGTTCACTATGCAGAGAAAAATTTCGTTTTGAGGCAGCTATCTGTTAATTAATGTGCGGCACGAAGGTTGAAGTACTGTCGTTAGCAAGTGAACTTTATTATAATTCTTCAGGCTTTCCTGGTGAGTCGTTGTCATGTTGATTAATCGGGTTTCTGCACGATATTTCTACTGCGTGACCCTCATTCTTCTTGAGGTGCTGTCCGATACTGATTCCGGTGTGGAACGAGTCCGGTATTTATGCCCACGTTGTGCTAGGCGCTCCCTCTGCAGTCCGTGCCCCGTCTTGAGTCTGTCCGTGGTGTGCGCCGACGAATAGCAATGGCTGTAGCGTGGGCATAAATACCAGACTCGTTCCACACAGGAATCCCAAGACCCAGGCGATCATTGTAGGCAAAACCACCCCTTCCTTCCGTCTCCTCGACTTCTGTATCACCATTTATGGCCGTCCTATCACTCGCACTCCCACCCTCAAGTGCCTTGGCGTCACCCATGGCCGTTGCCTGTCCTGGAACCCTCATCTCTGGACTATCCAAGCGAAGGCATGCTCCTTTCTGGCCACACATGGGGTCTGGACCCCTCCACCATCCTCCTCACCTACAAATCCCTCATCCACCCTGACCTCTGCTACGCCCATCCCACCTGGATCTCCGCCCCTCCTACCTCTTACAAATCCCTTCAAATCCTTGAACACCATGCACTCTGCCTCACATATCGTATTCGCCACCCCTCCCCCACATGTATCCTGTATGACCTCATCGCATCCCCACACCTCCTCCATTTCCTTGAATGGATACAGATTCTCTACACCTCCCACAAACTTGATCCCCCTCACCTGCTTGTCTCTCCCATCCTCTCCCACCGCCATCTGCTGCAGCGCCTGTATTCCCACGTCCCACCTCCTCTCCCTCTCTCCACTCCCCATACCCTCGCCCAAGGTGGCTTCCGCCAACTCCCCCTCCCGATAATGCCCTCATCCCCTCCATCTACCCCTCCTACCAACTTTGATCCTTCCCATACACCACCTGTGTTTTTTCCCACGGGCACCCTGTCTCCCTTCTGTCCCTCCTCCATTCACCCCTCCTTCCTCTCCCCTGGGCTTCCCCTACCCCCCACCTTCTTAGCTCCTTCTTCCCTCTGCCATTGGCATCTACACCCTCCCCTCTCCCTCCTCCCCACCTTTTCCTCTTTGGCAGGTCCCCAGACTTGTACACGAACAGTGAACATTCATGCGCCGGAGATCATCGCCTAGTGTTTGTGTGGGCTATCGTGTTAATGATTCAGTGTTTCCTCGTTTGTGCTCCATCGTTCACGTGTCATTTCTGTCGTCTGTGTTCGTGTCCGAGTGCTGAACGTTTTTTATTTGGACTCTGCACTTGTGAACGACTTCATGTATTTTAATTTTGTCTGTCTACTGTTGTCTATCCACCGTGACTGTTTCGATTTTTGGTGTCTCCTCTTGTACTGAATGTCTTACCTGTGGCCGAAGAGCGACGTAGTTCTTCCGCTGCCGGCCTACCTTGTATGTGGTTTCAAAATGACAATAAAGAAAGAAAAACACACACAAGAATCCTGCTGCTAACTCGCTGTGGGTCACATCGCAGCTGTTCGTGCTCGCTGGGCCAGCGTGCCTGGACGCTGGAAGGGAAGACGAAGAGAAGAAGTTACCGCTACCGTCAGTCTCCTGGTCCAAGCGCTCGGGCTGGACGGCAAGTAGAAGAGGAAGAAGCCTGTGCAGCGCTTCCGCTGTCACAAGCTGAGGCATTTCGCCGCGGACTGCATCGGCGTACTCGCGTGTTTGAAGTGTGTTAAGCCTCACTTCACACCCGAGTGCACGAAGTCTAGGGACGCCGCCGCTACATGTCCCAACTGCGGCGGCACACACGCCGCCAACTACCGTGGCTGCAGTTATCTCACAAGGGAACCTCCCCATCGCACCCCCGTCAGATTTAGTTATAAGTTGGCACAGTGGACAGGCCTTGAAAAACTGAACACAGATCAATCGAGAAAACAGGAAGAAGTTGTGAGGAACTATGGAAAAAAAAGCAAAATATGCAAACTGAGTAGTCCATGTGTAAGATAGACAACATCAAGGATAAGGTGAGCTCAGGAGCGCCGTGGTCCCATCGTTCGCGTGAGCGGACGTGGAACGAGAGGTCCTGGCTTCAAGTCTTCCCTCGAGTGAAAATTTTTATTTTCAGACAATTATTATCTGTCCGTCCGTCCTTCCGTCCGTCCGTCCGATGCGAGGTAACTGCGCCGTAGTATGGGGACGCTACACAGGGAAAAATTTGAAAACGTGAAAAACATATGTTTTGACAGAGCACAGGGAAAACTGTGCGACTGTGAAGCTGTTGCGTTCATTTGTTGCAGTTTATGTGACAATCTCTTGTGTTTTCATCACTTTTTTTGGGAGTGATTATCACATTCACAAGAAAACCTAAATCGGGCAGGGTAGAAGAATCTTTTTACCCATTCGCCAAGTGTACAAGTTAGGTGGATCGAGACAACATATTCCTGTCATGTGAGCGCATGCCGTCACCAGTGTCGTATAGAATATATCAGACGTGTTTTCCTGTGGAGGAATCGGTTGACCTATGACCTTGCGACAAATGTTTTCGGTTCCCATTGGATAGGCACATTCTTTCGTCTACTAATCGCACGGTTTTGCGGTGCGATCGCAAAACACAGACACTAAACTTGTTACAGTGAACAGAGACGTCAATGAACGAACGGACGGGTCATAATTTTGAGAAAATAAAGAAAGTAAACTTTTCACTCGAGGGAAGACTTGAACCTAAGACCTCTCGTTTCGCAGCTGCTCACGCAAACCACAGGACCACGGTGCTCCTGAGCTCACACTTTCCTTGATGTTGCCTATCTTGCACATGGACTACTCAGTTTGTATATTTTCCCTGCTTTTTTTCATAGTTCCATACAACCTCTTCCTGTTTTCAGTTCTTCAAGGCCTACATCTACATCTACATCTACATTTATACTCCGCAAGCCACCCAACGGTGTGTGGCGGAGGGCACTTTACGTGCCACTGTCATTACCTCCCTTTCCTGTTCCAGTCGCTTATGGTTCGTGGGAGGAACGACTGTCTGAAAGCCTCCGTGCGCGCTCTAATCTCTGTAATTTTACATTCGTGATCTCCTCGGGAGGTATAAGTAGGGGGAAGCAATATATTCGATACTTCATCCAGGAACGCACCCTCTCGAAACCTGGCGAGCAAGCTACACCGCGATGCAGAGCGCCTCTCTTGCAGAGTCTGCCACTTGAGTTTGTTAAACATCTCCGTAACGCTATCACGGTATCCAAATAACCCTGTGACGAAACGCGCCGCTCTTCTTTGGATTTTCTCTATCTCCTCTGTCAACCCGATCTGGTACGGATCCCACACTGATGAGTAATACTCAAGTATAGGTCGAACGAGTGTTTTGTAAGCCACCTCCTTTGTTGATGGACTACATTTTCTAAGGACTCTCCCAATGAATCTCAACCTGTTACCCGCCTTACCAACAATTAATTTTATATGATCATTCCACTTCAAATCGTTCCACACGCATATTCCCAGATATTTTACAGAAGTAACTGCTACCAGTGTTTGTTCCGCTATCATATGATCATACAATAAAGGATCCTTCTTTCTATGTATTCGCAATACATTACATTTGTCTATGTTAAGGGTCAGTTGCCACCCCCTGCACCAAGTGCCTATCCGCTGCAGATCTTCCTGCATTTCGCTACAATTTTCTAATGCTGCAACTTCTCTGTATACTACAGCATCATCCGCGAAAAGCCGCATGGAACTTCCGACACTATCTACTCGGTCATTTATATATATTGTGAAAAGCAATGGTCCCATAACACTCTCCTGTGGCACGCCAGAAGTTACTTTAACGTCTGTAGACGTCTCTCCATTGATAACAACATGCTGTGTTCTGTTTGCTAAAAACTCTTCAATCCAGCCACACAGCTGGTCTGATATTCCGTAGGCTCTTACTTTGTTTATCAGGCGACAGTGCAGAACTGTATCGAACGCCTTCCGGAAGTCAAGAAAAATAGCATCTACCTGGGAGCCTGTATCTAATATTTTCTGGGTCTCATGAACAAATAAAGCGACTTGGGTCTCACACGATCGCTGTTTCCGGAATACATGTTGATTCCTACATAGTAGATTCTGGGTTTCCAAAAACGACATGATACTCGAGCAAAAAACATGTTCTAAGATTCTACAACAGATCGACGTCAGAGATATAGGTCTACAGTTTTGCGCATCTGCTCGACGACCCTTCTTGAAGACTGGGACTACCTGTGCTCTTTTCCAATCATTTGGAACCTTCCGTTCCTCTAGAGACTTGCAGTACACGGCTGTTAGAAGGGGGGCAAGTTCTTTCGCGTACTCTGTGTAGAATCGAATTGGTATCCCGTCAGGTCCAGTGGACTTTCCTCTGTTGAGTGATTCCAGTTGCTTTTCTATTCTATTCCTATCCACTGTGCCAACTTATAACAAATCTGAGGGGGGTGCGATGGGGAGGTTCCGTTGTCAGTGGCCGCGGGAAGGGGCGGCACACACACCGACGGCGAATCACCGCGCAAGACGAGGTGGCAGTGGACCAAGGTGCGGCAACATGCCATCGGCACTTCTGCCGGTGTTGGCGTGAGTGGAGGGCCGTGTTGCTGCAGTCCCGACACCATTCGCAACATCGATGATTCTGTCGCCAACGCAGTCGCCGCTCTCAAACCTGCCATGGCAGAGGAGAGGGCTGTACTTCGGGCCGAGGCGGACGAGGTGTGCCTTCAGCTCGTGCAACCCGCGAGTCGCTGGCCTGCAAGTCTCGCAAGAGGCGAGACGTTACGACCGCCGCCATCGCCACGCAGACGGACGCTCTCCCGTCCCCTGCGGTAACGAGGGCGCTGTGGGGGGAGATGCTCATGGAGGTGGCGACAGAAATGTTTGTTCCCGCCTCGAAAGGGGAGGGCGTACAGAAACAACATTCAGACCCAGTTCCGCCAGCAACGTGGGGTGACGTGGCCAGAGACAACGACCTGGCCGCCCGCCCTCCCGAGGACAAGGCGGAACAGCCGCTGCTGGGAGATGAAGTCATAACTGCTGCGCCGGGCCAAGAACAGGATGCAGAAGAGGTAGTCAATACGCAGCCAGCAGAAGCAGAGACGACCGCTCCAGCACTACTGAAGATGGTCGCGAAATCATTGCGTGATAAGACGTACGCACACCACAGTATCCCCTACACTTTCACCGATTCCAGTGTTCCTAAACCTTCTCTACCCCACAAACCTTATGACTTCGGTTGGGTCATTACAAATCTGACCGCCGTCGTTCCTAAGAGGGACTTGGATCTCATAAACCGCTTCCCTGTCTGTACCGAATATGACTGTCAGCGCATTATCGCTGCTATACTAAGAGTCAAGCAGAAGAAGAAGATGATACATTCTTCTTCCCCGCACCGCTAGTTCCCTAGCATCCACAATATTTTGTCCTGTCGAGCTCAAACAAGTCTTAATCAATCCTTTTAAACCCAGACAAATAATTTTTATCTTATCCTTGTGGAGTAAACGACAACTGACAAACACTCCGATGTTGTAGATCACCTCAGGGGAGGTCTCAATACCAGAGAGAGAGAGAGAGAGAGAGAGAGAGAAAGAGAGAGAGAGAGAGAGAGAGAGATGGTTCAAATGGCTCTGAGCACTAGGGGACTTAACTTCTAAGGTCATCAGTCCCCTAGAACGTAGAACTACTTAAACCTAACTAACCTAAGGACATCACACACATCCATGCCCGAGGCAGGATTCGAACCTGCGACCGCAGCGGTCGCGCGGTTCCAGACTGTAACTCCTAGAACCGCTCGGCTACCCTGGCCGGCGAGGGAGAGAGAGAGAGAAAGAGAGAGAGAGAGAGGCGCGAATAACCAGCAGAAATCCGATTTATCAACATGACAAGTGAACTTTATGCTGAAAGTTATCTTAGCACCAGTGCCATGTGTGTTTTGCAATAACAGAACAAATCTTTACATACTTTGATAAGGAATGCAAAGAATTATGATTTCATTGAAGTGTAGTAGAATAATCTAAATTTTCTTATTGTCTACTCCACTTTAACCTGTAAGTTGAACCAGTAGTGCCAATATGTAAGACAAGTGTATTTTTTAAATGTTAAAGGAGAGTTTAGTTAAGACAATATTTCCTCGTGTGTTTTGTACTGTCACAGAAGAAATCTTATGTTTTTGGATAAATAATATGTAGATTTGTGGTTTGATTGTGTTTACTTATTGCTGGTGAAGTTATTTTTTGGCTTTTCTAAACTTTCAATTGGCCGCTTGTTAATCGCTTATGGATACAATCAACCTCTTGAATAGAAGTGTGCCATTGTTTTCTTTAGGCTTACATGTTTGTTAAACAATAATCTGCGACGGAACTCTTCAGTTCCCTCCTAATCCCACTAATGTAAAAACCGTATGTGAAACAGATTAGAAAGGGGTAGAGTAATAACAGATTCTGCCGTGCGTCTCACTGGTTTGACTTTGAACGAGACCCGCCTGCAGTGCTTCAGCGTATGTTAACATCGGTTTCCACGAGTATCTCAGTGTGAACAGGGAAGAAACATCTGCAGTGACTCTTGTAATTACCTCCTTTTAATACAATTTAGACAGACAGCAGAATACTCCTCTTAACAAGTCAAGGAACAAGAAAGTAAAATCTTATTAAATAACAATTTTTAGTTTGTATGAAATGATATTTGGATTGCCAAATTTTACAGGTGAATCATGCGCTCCTTCCAGTAAGATGTCCCTGTTGTTCCTAGTGGATAACTAAAACTAAGGTACTCAACAGAGCCACTGCCTGTCATGGTCGCTTTTGAAGCCCGCACGGGTTCACCAACACTTGTTCCCACGTGTATGCACCATGGACGGCACTTTACTGATGAACTCTGGAGACACGCCCCTTGCAGACTCGCTGACTAACCCCAAAAGGTAGCTCAGAAATTAATTATCATTTTACACCCTCAGGCGACATATTGGCGTCAGTCGAAGGTTGACATCTCGCAGATTCAATAGGAAGCTGTCGGGGCCCGACAGACGTACTGACGTCAAGACTGTTTACCAAAACAGTGGGGAGAGTTAAGACTCTTTCTGGGACTCGTATAATGAGAGGAGGGAAGCTGCCTTATCCTCCTTTCTGATAGGTGACACAAATGAGCACGAACCACGGTTGGCTGACATGCGTTTTTGGAGAAACAATGCTTGTTGACACGCCAGAGTTAGTGAAACGAACGAGTACAGATGATATTCAGTTCTTTAGGGCGAACAAAAGACATTCGATTTCGGAAAGCGTAGAGAAGTCATTCGGTTTTGGAGAGCGGCGCAGCGAACATAGCGGCTCCTGGTTCTAAGATGGATGGTTGATTCTTCGTTCCAGATACGAGGAAGCAGCCAGTGTAGTGAGCATTCACGCTGCGCTGTTAGTATTTAATCGAAGTCGGTGTCCTGTGAAGTGTAAACACCTTTCGGCCAATTTGAGACGTTTCACAGCCATTCTTTCGCAATTCGGTACTGATGTTCGTTACAGTGAATCTTGAGCTACCGTCGACTTGATCGTTAACTTGTCTGTTGGATGTACTGATTGTGGTGCACGTCTAAACTTTCCTTGATGCTATGCAATTATTTCTGTCACATCATTCAATGTTGAGTCAGTTACGGTCTCTGGAAGTAACGCTGTTTCTACACGGTATTTCCCTGTACCTTGCTGGTCCATTACCTGCATCTGAAATAGTATGATACTTCAGGTATTTCTTGTTATTTTTTAACGAAGACGTTCGCAATGTTAAATTCTTTCTTTGTGTGCATAGTTCTCGGTTAATACATATGCAGTAATAGCATTCATCTGGATATTATTTCGGTAATTAGTTAACGTCACATCACTTGAATATACATTATTAAACGCCATCAGCCCTACTTATATATCATGGGCACTGTTTCTCATGACAGTTCAGTGATGTAAGTTTTCTTCTAATCAGATAGCTTCCTATCAGCCGACAGGCCATAGGATGTAATTCTTTATTTTTATGTTAATCGTTGATGATGTGATATCCGGCGACTCTTCTATCGAAATTGTTAGCAGTCAACTGCAAACATTTTCATTTGACTTCTCCCCACATAGTATTAGATTTAATTTTGTTTAACTCACCCTGCCAGGATGTTTACTCCCTTCCCCTTCCTCTCCCCCCCCCCACTTCCAATTTTGTAGACATGTTTCATTTAGCTTCTAACTTCCCAAAATCTCTACATAACTCCCCCATTCCCATCGTATCCCCTACTGCATAGACATGTTTCAGCATGTTCCGACAAGTGACACGTGTGTTTCGTACTGCTACAGAAGAAATCTTTACTTATTTTAATAAATAATACAGAAAGTAATGTTTTGATACAAAGATCGAACACTCGAAATACCGAATTTTCCTCTCTGTGTGGAACCTTGTCTATCGTAATCTGTAACACATCAAAGCATGTAGTGTTCATATATCATCTTTGGAGCAGTTCGATGTTGTACTTTCATTTTACGAAAATGTGCAGTTTAAGTGCTTCGGGACATAAAATGATCTTGTCAAATCGCACCATTTCTACTTCGGTCTATTGCGCTAAAATATTAGAAAAAGTGACGTTGGTGGATAAACATGCAATTTTTTAGCAGTTGATTATGGAGAAATAGCCTGTAAACCTTTTTTCACAGCAGTGGAACATTGCCATGTGCTGAAATACTGTAAGTTACTCCATTATTGTCAATATATTTACATATTTTTTAATGTATTTTAGACACAGAAATTACATAGTGACATTTAACACAACTGTTGTGTGTGTTACTGACTTATTTTTGATACAGAATAGAAACATTTTATACGTGGAAATGCTGTAAGTTACACCAATATTGAAAATATCTTTATGTATTTCGCGGACATTACATGTGTAGAAATAACATTGACATAAACGTTGTGTGTGTGGTTACATATTATTGATAAATAATATAGATGTGGAATTGTTGTACATTATACCAGTATTGTCAATGCATTTTTCAGTAATTAAAATAGGTGTGGAGATACTCTAAGTTCCTCCTTTAACGTAGTTTTGATGAACCTTCTAGATGTAAGAATAACATTGTGAAAGCAAGTGTGCAGCAGCAGTGCCAATTAGAGAGCCAGGTGCATGTGTACTGTCATAGAATAGTATAAACATAAAAATAAAATTTTTATACTTAATTTGGAAGTCCATTGTGGACTGAACCAATTGCAGTACTATTATCTATCTTCACTCACAGACAAGTGTAGTTTAACCCATGCCACTCGGGGCATGCGTGTGTCTTTTAGTGTCATAGAAGTAATTCTGTGTGTATTTTGATAAATAATACAGGCAATTTAAATATGCAAATAGTTAAATGTACGTTGCAGGAAGTGTAGTACGGTGATCGTACTTTGCTCACTGACAAATGGGAAGTACAGAGGACAGGATGGGGATTGCCTGTTTTGTTCTAATGGCTGGAAAAAAGCCAGGCTATGATTGATTGTTTCATTTTAACGGTTCGTAAAACACTGGGCTGTGACTGGAGAAGAGGAAAAGATGATTTCTTTGTCTTAAAAATTCTCTTACTGTCTACCTAGCATGGCTTAGTATGGAGTTGAAAAATGGTAAAATACTCGGTATTGATTGGATGAACTAAATATGTCTGTTGTCTTAGAAACTATGATTATCCAAAGGTCGTGACATAAGAAGAAGCAGAAAAAATCTTATTAGTTGCTACAGCACTGGGCCGTGACTGGAAAATCTGAATATAGGTATGCTTTCCTAAAAGCTCTCTAACTGGCCAAGGAGCGTGCCTTAAGATCGTTAAAAGTTCTTATCTATTTTCTAGGAAAGAGGCATGGCATAGGACAGAGGAAGAGGCGTTTCTTGTGACATGGATATGGTATGTGTATACTGTATGGTATGCTGCGCTTACATGCTCACCGAAAAATGTTAAAGGCAGCACAACACTATTCGTTGACATTTCGTATCTAACTGCGTGAGACATTTTGGGATATAAGACAGCAGCTGTCTCCTATGGTCGCAGACCAAACATCATTGAGCTGTTTTATGCATCTACCATGGTCTCTCAGCTCAGAAGTTTCAACTGAAGGAAGAAAGGAAGGAAGGAGGGAAGGAGGGAGGGAATGAAGGAAGGAAGAGGTCATTAGAGCCAGTTTTAACGAAAGCAAACATCGAGCGTGATAGCCTGTATCCTATAGTCCATTCTGTGTTCAAAGTTAATTAGTGGATTTCCCCATTTGATGCCCGGATCACCCCCAGATTTACTGTCTGCTCGGCTTTGCTCTGCTCGTATTCTTTATTTACCGCCATAACGTTACCAGACAGCACTCATCTTGCAGTTGTTAGTGATCATAATGTTTTGGTTTATTAGTATGGCGTCTTCACAGGCTATCGGCTGTATGATATTATGAGCCACTACTTAATTTATTTGATCATAAATATAAATTAATAATCCATTGTTTCGTTTCAATAATTGTGCTTCCATATTACCATTGCAATCTGTTTCCAAGTCTAAAAATTAGATTTTTGTTGGTTTACTTTCAGCAGGCAGCAGCCATTAAAACGGCTGATAGGACAAGAGCGTCATAACATAATTTGGTGCCCATCATGGGACCGATAAGAGTAACCATTACGACTTGGAACACCTAAGGAGTCTTCTAACACCGAACAATTACGCTATCAAACGATGGGTGACTGTTTATTCTCCTGTGATAAAATGTTTGCTTGTAAATGTAAATTAATAATCCGTTGTTTCGTTTCAATAATTGCACTTTAAAAATTATCATTGCAGTCTGTTTCGAACTCTACAAATTAGATTTTTGTTGCTTTACTTTCAGCAGTTAGCAGCCATTAAAACGGCTGCTGGGGCAGGAGCGTCACAACATAATTTAGTGGCCAACATTGGACCGATAAGAGTAAACGTTACAACTTGGAACACCTCGTGAATCTTATAACACCGTAGAATATGGCCCGTCAAATGGTGTGTGACTGATTATTTGCCTGTGAGAATATGTTGTGAATACCATACTTTTTCAACAGAAGCAAGAGGATACTAATCTTGAGCATTAATGCAAATAAATAGTTTTTCCTAATACGAAAGTTTATTTTGTAGCAGATGAAATCTTTCCGTTCTAGCAGGGTCTGTGACCAGCCAAAGCTCCAGATACAGCAGTTGCGTGAACTTTTCTTGTGTTAATCTGCTGTCTGTAGATTAAAGAGCATGTTGAATATTGTGTATGAAGCATTCATCGCCTGCAACAACAGAAACTGCATTAGTCAATTCTGAAACATAAAAGTTATATTTCAGACTGTAAGCTTGGAAGTACATCAACAACAGTAAAAACAAAAATCCAATAGAATACTGTTACAAAGCAAAGTTACTAGGTTACGACTTGCAACATCATTTATTTTGCACACAACTGGAATATCTTTGCTGAAAACGGCCTCGCAGTATGGCTAATTTGTACAGCGGAATGGAGTGGTTTTTATATCCAGTATCGATATGCTTCCATCTAAACACACGGTTTACTTACTATTGAAACAGCATTGGATGGTCATACACAGACTGAGTCTTTTTCCAGTGAAGTTAACTCCATTTATCGGGACGAACCTAAACGAAATTACCCACTGGGAAGTTTACAGATCTAAAATCAAAGTCTTACTCATTTCACTGTATCTGTTACATACAATAATTTTGACATTTTGAAATACCGGTGTTACACTACATTGTATGAAACTTAGTTACCAGTGCCATGATGATTTTAGTCAAATACTTCGTTACAACGAAAACTATACACTGCTGAACACTGTGAAATACATGGCAAAGAGTGCTTCCCAAAGTACAACATATTTCAGTTTTCATTCACCTCTGGAGCGTAGGAATAATGATTGCGCAAGTGCTCCTGTGCCGTCCATAATAAATCAAATCCACTTTCCGCTGTCCATACTGCAGTGACACAGTAGACGGCTGTAGCATATTGCTAGGTTCTTCATTCCATTCCGGTGTTAGGAACTTTATACGCAGGCTTTCGAAAGATGATAGTCTATCTCCTATCATATTAATTATGAGCATATTCACGACGCCCTCTCACTTGTCAGACAAACCCTAAGAGATTCCTGCTGCTTTTCTGTGTATAAGCTAAATATGCCCTGTTAGTCATACTTCGCTCGAGTTCCAGACATTTCAGAAATATTCTCTAGGACGCAGGAGAAGTTTGCAAGCAATCTGCTTTGTAAACTGAATGAATTTTCCTAGTACTCCTCCAAAGAATTAAAGTCTGATGCTTTATCTACAACTGAACTTGCATGACCGTTCCCCTTGATACCCCCCCGTTTTGTTAAGTATAGGTAATCGTAAGAATTGACTGATTCCAATTATGTCCTACAGTCATCAGACACTACATGTGTACATTTTGTAAAATGCTGAATTTTTCTTTTCTGAACACTGCACCGAGTTACCAGTTTCCGCACCACTTTTAAATCCTATCAAAATCTGACTCTGTACTCGCAGAACTTCCTCTAGTTAGAACTTCATTATAAGTAACTGCAGCGACATCAAAAAGTTTGAGTTTACTATTAATATTGTTTCTAAGGTCGTTACCCTGCAGGAATAGTACAACTACAAAAGTATTGTGTCTGTCTGTTTGCACACGCTGATCTCCAAAAATACTAGATGAATTTTCATGACGTTTTCATAGATAAACTGTGCGTGGCTTGGGGAAACATACAGGCTCTATTTTTATCAAAATCGAAACATGGAAATACAGATATTGCAATTTAAAATTTTGTCTAATATCGCCTGCATAGCATAGTAGTGCAGATGTTTAATTATCACAGCCTATTAAACCAAAGAACTAATAGATGGGACACTGTTAGTCTTTTGGTATGCCAAACAATGAGTAGGTGGTGCTGTTAGCTTTTTTAACTCAGTGACATATGTATTTTCGGAAGCTTACGTTGGTGACAGATTAAACATTGTAATCTTATCTTTACCAATACAGACTAACACTTAATTTATTTGGCTAGTATGTATGGATTTAATTATTTCATTTCGTGTATTAAAAGCGTAACGACACTCCATTGCTTCTTTCGACAGGTTTTATTTATATTCTCCGTTAGGAAAAACGAATTTATTAAATTTGCATTGTGATTTGTGTGCCTACTCATTTCATTCTGATTTCGTTTTGTTCATGAATAAAAATGTCCATAGAAGGGTCAAGCCTTTCTGAATACACCAGAATGGCTAAAAGCCTTATGGGGACCATGTGGTCTGAAGAATCCAATGAAGATCACGAAACGAGACCAACTGCAGCTCCAGAACGTCAGACTTTAACGCACTCTCTAGAAACTCCTTTTGGTGTGACGTAACTCCGAAAGAGAGCTTCGTGCATTATCTCGCTCCTCAGAACCCTTCACTCACAAAGGCATTAAGTTACTTCTCTCAAACATAACACCATAGAAACGGTAGTTTTGATAGAAAGTGGCAAAAGCAAGTGAGCTTTCGTACACCAAATGCCGTGAATTCATAATAATATATCATTTCACTTTTAACGTATACAATTCCCGGTGAACTCATGTTATGTCATGATCATAAACGAAGCACAACGCCAAATACTGTGTATTACGCCCATGGATCTTAGTGTCAGTTGGTTTTCACAGAGTCAGCCTTACTTCGCTCTTACCCATGTTAGTGAAGCAAACAAGCTCTTCGAACATGTCCCCAACCATACTCGCATTCGGGAGGACGACGGTTCAATTCCGCGTCCGACCATCCTGATTTAGGTTTTCCGTGATTTCCCTAAATCGCTCCAGGCAAATGCTGGGATGGTTCCTTTGAAAGGGCACTGCCGACTTCCTTCTCCATCCTTCCCTAATCCGATGAGACCGATGACCTCGCTGTTTGGTGTCTTCCCCCAAACAATCCAATCCAATCCCAATCATACTCATTCAAAAGTTGTATTCAAAGAAACTTTATAAGCCAAAAGTAAATGCCACATGTATGAAGCCTCAGGCACAGCTATAAATAGATACTGGAGCAACGCCTTGTTTCTCAGCTAGTACAAAGTACGATCGGCTACGTTCATTCACAGAAATCATTTTTAATCGCGGTTTCGAAGATATACTGACGTCCTCAAAAATCTATAAATCACAGCTGAAAGTTCATTCATGAGTAGTATATAAACCTTTTCTAAAGCGGCACTAAAGAGTTAGAAACATGAGCGGGAGGAGCTCCACAAGAATCGAGCCTGACTGTGGGTTCATTTGGGTGAACACTCTGCGGCTTTCTCGTAGCCTATCAATATTTTACTCATAAATGTTGTTTTGCTTGCAGGTACGTTGCATCTACTGTTCAGAGCGTGTCGCACTGGAAAAGGCAGTTGCTGAACGTTTCAACCTCGACTGGAGTTATCAAAGTACGTATTTATATTTAACTGTTATTTTGTTTAAAGTTTCGGCATTAACTCACGAGTTAAGATGGAAGTGACACACGGAGCACTCTAATATGTTTATCGTGGTCTTTTTCTATGCACGGTACAGACAACAGAACTAATACAGATGAAATATGTTTATAATCTACAAGAGCCTTAGCCACTTAAAATTGGAGAGGAATCTGAAGATATATTTGCCTCGGCTGCGATTGAAAAGGGGGGGGGGGTGTGAGGGAGGATAATATAACACGTTTATGTTGTTACTTTCAAGGAAATCTGACTTTATTTTTTAAATGCAAAAATTATTGTGAAAAAATTCAGACTATAGAGACGTCGCTGCCTATTTTGGCTTCCGCACGTTAATTATCGGCACATTTACTCAGAAAACAGAGCAATAGACTGAAACATCTCCCATTATTTAGATACGCTCCAGGATTTTGTTTGTTGTGATCGTGTCTCATAACTAATGTCAGATGGGTGTAATATAAGGGGTGATCAAAAAGTTCGAAGGCCCTAAAGTCGAGAATCGGTATCCTCCCACCGACCCACCACGTTGCAGATACCGGATTGGTAAAGTAACGTGTCCTGCTGCGTGAAGAAGTCCGTAACTGTGTGCTGCACATCCTCGTCCTATAGGAGTCGTAGACTCTGCAAGGCGTTTTCTAGGAGACCAAAGGCTTGATAATCACTTGGGGAGAGATCGGCATTATAGCGAGTGGCTGAGTGTTACCCACTTGAGGTGACGTAACTTCTGTTCAAAAATGGCAGGCGGTAGTGTTATAAGCTATGAAGTGCAGAGTTGCAAATTTCTTCACCTCTAGAAGTCCCATGTCTTAGTGAACTGTTCATCTTCTGTCGCAGTACTAGTGTATTATTGTGTGCGCTTTCATGCAGGAATATGCAGTGTTTAACAGGTATACCTTCAGATATGATACCTTGATATGTACACACATCAGTTTGTTGGCCATTTTACCTCTGCATCGAGCAGTCTTCCCACAGCCAAGTCACAAACTATAAGATCTGATGTTTTCTGCGTGATCATATTGCCTGTCAGTGTAGACTAATAGGTGCGCGTCAACACCTCCACACTTAAACATTTATCCTGCTCTCCAGGGGAAAATAAACATCAATGGCCTGCTCTTTCCACATGTGGCTGGAGGTACTCACCAGCCCAAAAACATGTGAGTTGAGTTGAAATGGCCACAATGATTAGTATGAAAATGACATAAATACTGATGTAATATTGTTCAGTACACCATTCTCAACCACGAATAAAAATATCTACAATCACACCCGTTACATCCTGTATACCTTCCTTCTGGTCCAAGCAACATGTAGCTGCAATCTGGTTGGGGGGGGGGGCAGTTTAGCGGGGGGAGGGGGTTGTTTAGGCACTCCCGCGCAACGCCACGGACCTCCTTCGACTCTTGCCATGGGCTCTTTTCAGCACGTGGAAATGAGCACTTAAGATTACATGTGTTTGAAGCAGGTACCTGCAGGAATGAGTTCCTGGACAGCTCGACGAGTTTTCCGACCCTCACGCTGAGCGGGCACGCCGCCTGCAGCATGAAGATGCGTAGCGATCTGCAGAAAGACTCGTCTGCCTGTGGCCAGTCACAGCTGAACGCAGAGAACTGCAGCCGGTCTGCCTGCAACAGCAAGCCCATACGATACGGCGTGATAAGTGGAAGCAGAAGGCTTCCCCTTCACTTTATGGCATCTGATTGTTCATAATAATGCTAAGACAAAAAAGAAAAGAAAACCGGATGTACGATCAAGGATTTATCGAAACAGGGCCGAAATTAGTAGATGTTACGTGCATGTAGAGACAAACAAATGATTACAATTTCAGGAAAACTGGTTGAGATATTCAAGAGAAAAAGCTTCACAAATTGAGCAAGTCAGTAAATTGTCGGTTCCATCTTTGCCCTCGTGCAAGCATTTGTTCGTGTCGGTACTGACTGATAACAGTTGTTGCATGTCCTCCTCAGGGGTTGTTGTTGTTGTTGTTGTTGTGGTCTTCACTCCTGAGACAGCTCTCCATGCTAATCTATCCTGTGCAAGCTCCTTCATCTCCTAGTACCTACTGCAAACTACATCCTTCTGAATCTGCTTAGTGTATTCATCTCTTGGTCTCCCTCTATGATTTTTACCTTCCACGCTGCCCTCCAATGGTAAATTTGTGATCCCTTGACGCCTCAGGACATGTCCTACCAACCGATACCTTCTTCTAGTCAAGTTGGGCCACAAACTTCTCTTCTCCCCAATCCTATTCAATACCTCCTCATTAGTTGCGTGATCTACCCACCTAATCTTCAACATTCTTCTGTAGCACCACATTTCGAAAGCTTCTATTCTCTTCTTGCCCAAACTACTTATTGTCCATGTTTCACTTCCATACATGGCTACACTCCATACAAATACGTTCAGAAACGACTTCCTGAGACTTAAATCTATACTCGATGTTAACAAATTTCTCTTCTTCAGAAACGCTTTCCTAGCCATTGCCAGTGTACATTTTATATCCTCTCTACTTCGACCATCATCAGTTATTTTACTCCACAAATAGCAAAACTCCTTTACTACTTTAAGTGTCTCATTTCCTAATCCAATTCCCTCAGTTTCACCCGACTTAATTCGACTACAT
Source organism: Schistocerca americana (assembly GCF_021461395.2). Classification (NCBI taxonomy): domain Eukaryota; kingdom Metazoa; phylum Arthropoda; class Insecta; order Orthoptera; family Acrididae; genus Schistocerca; species Schistocerca americana. The sequence continues at coordinate 484,456,745 of NC_060124.1, read as the reverse complement.
TCCATTATCCTCGTTTTACTTTTGTTGATGTTCATCTTATATCCTCCTTTCAAGACACTGTCCATTCCGTTCAACTGCTCTTCCAAGTCCTTTGCCGTCTCTGACAGAATTACACTGTCATCGGCGAATCTCAAAGTTTTTATTTCTTCTCCGTGGATTTTAATACCTACTACGAACTTTTCTTTTGTTTCCTTCATTGCCTGCTCAATATACAGATTGAATAACATCGGGGAGAGGCTACAACCCTGTGTCACTCCCTTCCCAACCACTGCTTCCTGGGACCTTCGATGTTTAGTCCCCCTTAAACATCCCAATAACCACCACCACCACCACCACCACTGGTTCCCTTTGATGCCCCTAGACTCTTATAACTGCCATCTGGTTTCTGTACAAATTGTAAATAGCCTTTCACGCCCTGTATTTTATCCCTGCCACCTTTAGAAGTTGAAAGTGAGTATTCCAGTCAACATTGTCAAAAGCTTTCTATAAAGTCTACAAATGCTAGAAACGTAAGTTTGCCTTTCCTTAATCTTTCTTCTAAGATAAGTCGTAAGGTCAGTATTGCCTCACGTGTTCCAACATTTCTATAGAATCCAAACTGATCTTCCCCGAGGTCGGCTTCTACCAGTTTTTCCATTCATCTGTAAATAATTCGCGTTAGTATTTTGCATTTGTGGCTTATTAAACTGATAGTTCGGTAATTTTCACATCTGTCAACACCTGCTTTCTTTGGGATTGGAATTATTATATTCTTCTTGAAATCTGAGGGTATTTCGCCTGTCTCTTGCATCTTGCTCACCAGATGGTAGCGTTTTGGCAGGACTGGCTCTCCCAAGGCCGTCAGTAGTTCTAATGGAATGTTGTCTACTCCCTTGGCCTTGTTTCGTCTCAGGTCTTTCAGTGCTCCGTCAAATTCTTGATGCAGTATCGTGTCTCCCATTTCATCTTCATCTATATCCTCTTCCATTTCCATAATATTGTCCTCAAGTTCATCACCCTAGTATAGACCCTCTACATACTCCTTCCACCTTTCTGCTTTCCCCTCTTTGCTTAGAACTGGTTTTCGATCTGAGCTCTTGATATTCATAAAAGTGTCTCTCTTTTCTCCATAGGTCTCTTTAATTTTCCTGTAGGCTGTATCTATCTTACCCCTAGTGAGATAAGCCTCTACATCCTTACATTTGTCCTCTAGCCATGCCTGCTTAGCCATTTTGCACTTCCTGTCGATCTCATTTTTGAGACGTTTGTATTCCTTTTTGCCTGCTTCATTTACTGCATTTTTATATTTTCTCCTTTAATCAATTAAGTTCAATTTTTCTTCTGTTACCCAAGGATTTCTACTAGCCCTCGTCTTTTTACCTACTTGATCCTCTGCTCCCTTCACTACTTCATCCCTCAGAGCTACCCATTCGTCTTCTACAGTATTTCTTTCCCCCATTCCTGTCAATTGTTCCCTTATACTGCCCCTGAAACTCTGTACAACCTCTGGTTTAGTCAGTTTATCCAGGTCCCATATCCTTAAATTCCAAACCTTTGGCAATTTCTTCAGTTTTAATCTACAGTTCTAACCAATAGGTTGTGGTCAGAGTCCACATCTGCCCCTGGAAATGTCCTACAATTTAAAACCTGGTTCCAGAATCTCTGTCTTACCATTATAGAGGGTGAGTCACCCGACATTACCGCTGTATATATTTCGTAAACCATATCAAATACTAACGAATCGATTCCACAGACCGAACGTGAGGAGAGGGGCTAGTGTCATTGGTTAATACAAACCATAAAAAAATGCACGGAAGTATGTTTTTTAACACAAACCTACGTTTTTTTTAAATGGAACCCCGTTAGTTTTGTTAGCACATCTGAACATATAAACAAATACGTAATCATTGCCGTTTGTTGCGTTGTAAAATGTTAATTACATCCGGAGATATTGTAACCCAAAGTTGACGCTTGAGTACCACTCCTCCGCAAAAAAATGGTGCAAATGGCTCTGAGCACTATGGGACTTAACATCTGTGGTGATCAGTCCCCTAGAACTTAGAACTACTTAAACCTAACTAACCTAAGGATATCACACACATCCATGCCCGAGGCAGGATTCGAACCTGCGACCGTAGCAGTTGCGCGGTTCCGGACTGAGCGCCTGAACCGCTAGACCACCGCGGCCGGCATACTCCTCCGCTGTTAGATCGTGTGTATCGGAGAGCACCGTATTACGTTGGGAACCAAAGGGAACGGTGATGTACCTTAGGTACAGAAGAGACTGGAACAGCACATTACGTCCACATGCTAACACCTTTTTGTTGGTCTTTTTCACTGACGCACATGTACATTACCATGAGGGGCGAGGTACATGTACACACGTGGTTTCCGTTTTCAATTATGGGGTGGAATAGAGTGTGTCCCGACATGTCAGGCCAATAGATGTTCAATGTGGTGGCCATCATTTGCTGCACACAATTGCAATCTCTGGCGTAATGAATGTCGTACACGCCGCAGTACATCTGGTGTAAAGTCGCCGCAGGCTGCCACAATACGTTGTTTCATATCCTCTGGGGTTGTAGGCACATCACGGTACACATTCCTCTTTAACGTACCCCACAGAAAGAAGTCCAGAGGTGTAACATCAGGAGAACGGGCTGGCCAATTTATGCGCCTCCACGTCCTATGAAACGCCCGTCGAACATCCTGTCAAGGGTCAGCCTAGTGTTAATTGCGGAATGTGCAGGTGCACCATCATGCTGATACCACATACGTCGACGCGTTTCCAGTGGGACATTTTCGAGCAACGTTAACAGATCATTCTTTACAAACGCGATGTATGTTGCAGCTGTTTGCGCGCCTGCAATGAAGTGAGGACCAATGAGGTGGTCGCCAATGTTTCCGCACCATGCATTTACAGTCCACAGTCGCTGACGCTCTACCTGTCTGGGCCAGCGAGGATTGTCCACTTACCAGTAATGCATGTACCATATATTCATTGCCCGTGGTTTGTGAAACCTGCTTCATCGGTAAACAGGTAGAACTGCAACGCATTCTCCGTTAATGTCCATTGACAGAATTGCACTCGATGATTAAAGTCATCACCATGTAATTGCTGATGTAGCGACACATGAAACGGGTGAAAGCGGTGACGATGCAGAATGCGCATGACACTACTTTGACTCAGTCCACCGGCTCTCGCAATGTCCCGTATACTCATGTGTGGGTTCATGGCAACAGCAGCTAACACACCAACTGCACCCGCTTCTCCTGTGACGGGTCTGTTACGGACCCGTTTGCGTGCTACGACCATACCTGTTGCATGCAGTTGGCGGTAGATGTTTTGCAATGTGCGGCACGTTGGATGCTCTCTGTCCGGGTACCGTTCTGCACACACCCTGCAGGCTTCAGCTGCATTTCGTCGACACTCGCCATAGATGAGTATCATCTCCGCCTTTTCAGAGTTCTAATACACCATGGTCACAGCTCCTACAACACTACACTATCACAGACGTCTGGTAACACGGTGTACTACAGCTGGTCTGTGTGCGGAGACGAATGCAGAATAACAATAGCAGCAAGCGCTACATGCGGACACTGCGACAGCTAGACCAAACCACAACAGTGCACTACAGACACACTCGTAAACACGGTCGTCATCGTAAACATGTTCCTGCAGATGCTGCTCGCCGACCGTGGCAACTGAACGTCGGAGGTTTCAAGCGTCAACTTTAGGTTACAATATCTCCGGATGTAATTAACATTTTACAATGCAACAAACGGCACTGATTACGTATTTGTTTATATGTTCAGATGTGCTAACATAAGGAACGTGGTTCCATTTAAAAAAACCATAGGTTTGGGTTAAAAAACATACTTCCGTGCATTTTTGTATGGTTTGTATTAAACAATTACACTATTGATGTGGTTTACGAAATATATCAAGCGGTAACGTTAGGTGACTCACCCTGTATAATCTATCTGATACCTTTTAGTATCTCCAGGATTCTTCCATGTATACAACCTTGTTTTATGATTCTTGAACCAAGTGTTAGCTATGATTAAGTTATGCTCTGTGCAAAATTCTACCAGACGGCTTGCTCTTTCATTTCTTAGCCCCAATCCATATTCACCTACTATGTGTCCTTCTCTCCATTTTCCTACTGTCGAATTCCAGTCACACATGACTGTTAAATTTTCGCCTTTCTTCACTACCTGAATAATTTCTCTTATCTCATCATACATTTCTTCAATTTCTTCGTCATCTGCAGAGCTAGTTGGCATATAAACTTGTACTACTGTAGTAGGCATGGGCTTCGTGTCTATCTTGGCCACTATGCTGTGGCCACTATGCTGTGGCCACTGTGCTGTTTGTAGTAGCAGGTAGGGCACAGTGCCAAATTCTGTCCAATTGGCGCGTTTGGTCGTCATAATCCCAAAACGATTAGAGGGCCCTGTCCATAATGCTCCAACCGTTCTCAAATGGGGAGAGATCTGGCAACTTTGCTGGTCAAGGTACAGATTGGCAAACACGAAGACAAGCAGTAGAAACTCTCGCAGTGTTTACATGTGCACTATCTTGCTGAAATGTAAGCCAGACATGGCTTGCCATGTAGGGCAACGAAACGGAGCGTAGAATATAGTCGAAGTACTGCTGTGCTGTAAGGATGCCGTGGATGACAGCCGAAGGGGTCCAGCTATGAAAAGAAATGTGATACCAGACAAACAGCCCTGGTTGTCGGTACGTATAGTGGGCGACTGTCAGCCTGGTATCCCACTGCTGTCCAAGGCGTCTCCAGACCATTCCTCTGCCTGCAACTGCTTTGACTGAGGTAGAATTGTCTTCAGTGACGAGTCCCGCTCCTAAATGAGTCCCTCTTCGAACTTAGACCAGAGGATCAGCGAAGACTTGCTGGAGCACGCCCCTGACAATGGTGGGATACCAACCTGACTATCGCCCAACAGTGGTGGCCTCGGATGCCACTTCTCTTCATAGTATGACCATTTTGGTTGTTATCCTCGTTAACCTTGCAGCACAGCAGTATGTCGAGGATATTCTACGCACCATTTTGATGCCCTTTATGGAAATCCATCCTGGGCTTACATTTCCGCAACGTAATGCCCACCTGCACACGCTACGAATTTCTGCTGCTTGTCTCTGTGCTTATCAAACCCTAACACGACCAGAAAGATCACCGGATCTATCCCTTATTGAGAACGTTTGAAGCTTTACGGGCAGGGCCCTCCAACCAGCTCGGGATTTTGACGATATAACGTGCCAATTTCCCAGAATTTGGCACGGTATCTCTCAGGAGAACATCCAACAACTGTGCCAATCAATGCCAAGGGCCAGAGTTGTTCAACTTTCTCTACTTGTGAAGCTGTTTCTCAGATTGTGAAACTGTTTCTCTTGTATAAATCAACCAATTATTCCGGAATTGTAATCATTTATATGTCTGTACATGTCCATCACATCTACCGATTTCCGTCTCACTCGGCTAAATCTTTCGTGAGGCGTCCTTTTTATTTGCTTATTTATTTATTTAGAGCGTTTTGTAACATTTCTGCCTCTCTGACCAATTGCATTATTGCTATAGATTGTACCTGAATAGAGTAAGGCTACACAAATAGACTACGACGTCACAATGTGGGATGAGGCCTGATCGTCGTACTTCTAGTAAATGGTTCTCTATTACAATGGCGAAACCTTGTGTAGTGTTTGGTTTCACCTAAAGTTGCTTGAAAGGGAGCGTCATTTCGTTCCCACAGGCAATGTTTTTATAAAAATACAACCAAATTTGGGAACACAGTTATTGAGAATAAGTCAGCAAATTCATAGCCTGAAACTATGGAATGATTTCGTTGCCACGCCGTTACCGTGTGCTTCAGAGGTTTTATTTGTGTACAAATATTTGAACTGAATGATAAGGGTAATTAATACCATTTTCTTAAAAATATGTTGTAAGCTTTTTTGAGGTATTAAGTGCAAAGTATTTGCTGAAGTAACAGATAAATGATGATGGAAATAAATCCGAAACGCGTCAAGTGAGGAACCTAAGTAATAAAGTCATTTTTTTACTGGCTGCATGACTTTGTTGAAGAGGTTTATTCAGTTCCAATACTGTACAATAATATAAAATTGATAATTTCTTTTACATAGTCTCGGAACTAGTTATACACTCCTGGAAATTGAAATAAGAACACCGTGAATTCATTGTCCCAGGAAGGGAAAACTTTATTGACACATTCCTGGCGTCAGATACATCACATGATCACACTGACTGAACCACAGGCACATAGACACAGGCAACAGAGCATGCACAATGTCGGCACTAGTACAGTGTATATCCACCTTTCACAGCAATGCAGGCTGCTATTCTCCCATGGAGACGATCGTAGAGATGCTGGATGTAGTCCTGTGGAACGGCTTGCCATGCCATTTCCACCTGGCGCCTCAGTTGGACCAGCGTTCGTGCTGGACGTGCAGACCGCGTGAGACGACGCTTCATCCAGTCCCAAACATGCTCAATGGGGGACAGATCCGGAGATCTTGCTGGCCAGGGTAGTTGACTCACACCTTCTAGAGCACGTTGGGTGGCACGGGATACATGCGGACGTGCATTGTCCTGTTGGAACAGCAAGTTCCCTTGCCGGTCTAGGAATGGTAGAACGATGGGTTCGATGACGGTTTGGATGTACCGTGCACTATTCAGTGTCCCCTCGACGATCACCAGTGGTGTACGGCCAGTGTAGGAGATCGCTCCCCACACCATGATGCCGGGTGTTGGCCCTGTGTGCCTCGGTCGTATGCAGTCCTGATTGTGGCGCTCACCTGCACGGCGCCAAACACGCATACGACCATCATTGACACCAAGGCAGAAGCGACCCTCAAAGCTGAAGACGACACGTCTCCATTCGTCCCTCCATTCACGCCTGTCGCGACACCACTGGAGGCGGGCTGCACGATGTTGGGGCGTGAGCGGAAGACGGCCTAACGGTGTGCGGGACTGTGGCCCAGCTTCATGGAGACGGTTGCGAATGGTCCTCGCCGATACCCCAGGAGCAACAGTGTCCCTAATTTGCTGGGAAGTGGCGGTGCGGTCCCCTACGGCACTGCGTAGGATCCTACGGTCTTGGCGTGCATCCGTGCGTCGCTGCGGTCCGGTCCCAGGTCGACGGGCACGTGCACCTTCCGCCGACCACTGGCGACAACATCGATGTACTGTGGAGACCTCACGCCCCACGTGTTGAGCAATTCGGCGGTACGTCCACCCGGCCTCCCGCATGCCCACTATACGCCCTCGCTCAAAGTCCGTCAACTGCACATACGGTTCACGTCCACGCCGTCGCGGCATGCTACCAGTGTTAAAGACTGCGATGGAGCTCCGTATGCCACGGCAAACTGGCTGACACTGACGGCGGCGGTGCACAAATGCTGCGCAGCTAGCGCCATTCGACGGCCAACACCGCGGTTCCTGGTGTGTCCGCTGTGCCGTGCGTGTGATCATTGCTTGTATAGCCCTCTCGCAGTGTCCGGAGCAAGTATGGTGGGTCTGACACACCGGTGTCAATGTGTTCTTTTTTCCATTTCCAGGAGTGTAGTTTTCCTACTAATGAAGTAGGAAGACTAGTTTGAAATTTTGCTTTGAAAAATGAAAATTGTAAGCCTAAGCTATAGCCAATTTTCTCCCAAATCTGTTTCACCCTCGGGTCATTATTATCGGGGATAGACTGAAGGATTATGCTGTGCCATCAATTTTTTAATCTCCAGCGTGCTAAGAACCGAAAGAAAAAAAGAGGAAGGCAGAAATCGAAATGCTCCATACCACACTGATATTTTGTCTTCTACCCCTATGAATGCGGTTTGCTAAATGACTCATAATGGGTCAAAAACAGGAGTTTACTGAAGAACTGTAATTCTGTCGCTTGTAAAAGGAAATAACTGTCAATACAATGTTTCAAACTGTAGCCATTTCATATGGCCCAATGTTAAAAGCGGTAACCAATGCATTAGTATTGGGAATTTCGTAGAAATTAGGTTAGATATATTACTACATGCGTAGTAGTAAAGAAACAGGTGGTCCAATTGTCAAAATCAATGCTTGATTTCCGTTATAAATTAGAAAGAATGTAACTCTCGGCTCCACTTCACACAGTACGTAATGAGAGAAACTCTGGTTTCTGCCCTCCATCACACTCTGGTATTTAGGTGTTTGTTTCTGCCTTAAGCACGGCAGAGATAGGGGTATGCGCGGTCTGCAGCTCGATTCAGCTGACTATCTATCGGTTTTATGAAACCCACAACGCCCTCAAATACCACATGTAACACTTCCATATTCTTTCTCTCGCTATGTGCAAACTTTAAGCTTAAAAGAATGTTTTTTTTTCGGGAAATTTAATTTAGCTACATTTTGTACTGGTATACGTTTCGCTAGTTCGCTAGAGGTCACAGGCTCCGAATAATTCAAGAGAAACGTTCAAAAGTAGCCTTCATACACGTTTTTCTTGAATAACTCGAAAACCGTGGACTCCAGCGAAAACGTCTCCCAGTAAAAAATTTAACTACATTAAATTTCCGACAAAAAGATCATGTTGATTTTTTTCTGTAGGACTGATAGTTTGTGAGTAGCGAGCGACAGACTATCAGAATCTTGAACTTGGTATTTGAAGGTGTTGCGGGTTGCATAAAACCCAGCTGTAGGACCAGCTGAATTTCTATAAGTAAACTGCCACAGAGAAAATGGAACACCCTCAAGGTCTACATTCCGTTGTACCAGAGTATAATATGTGCATACTGAGGGGTTGTAGTGACAGTGATTCACTTACACAGTCGGTGATCAGATGGCGCTCAGGACGCCGGTCTGTGCGCCCTCTGCTTTGACCGTGAATTCAGTAACTGTGATGACTTTAGAGGTCAACGGTGTTTGCAACAATATTTCTAGGGTAGAGTCATGCCGCACCAATAGTTACAGGGAATAGGGAATATAATGTGAACAACTGTACTTACTTGGGAATGGTTTATTAATAAGGGGTTGGACCCCCATTTGCCCGTAATACAGCTGCGATTCATCTTGGAATACCGGCATATAATGATTGCATCGTTCCCAGTCAAATGTTATGCCACTCTTCGGTCAGAACCTCTTCTAACTCCTGTAGTGACGAGGGAGGCGGAAATCACTCTGGAGTCTGCGCTCCAATACCGCCCACAAGGGTTCGATAATGTTCAAGTCAAGGGACTGTGCTGGCAAGGGAAGTTCAGTTGCATGCTCCTCATGCCACGATTGTACTGTCCTGGCTGTGTTAGTTGGTGCATTATCGTCCTGAAATATGACATTGTTTTTCGGAAATGTTCACATAATCGTTGGCTGTAACACGGCCATGGGTGTAATGATGGGAACTGCGGAATACCATTATATGGCGGCACACACCATCATACTTTCACCCCCTTGCCTAACAATTTGATCAAGCGATCAGGATTGTAGACTTCTTTTGGCGTTCTCCAGACTTAAACCCGACCCGATGTTGGAAATTAGAAAAATGTTGTGACTTTCCCGGCGGATGTGTTGTAAATAGTCTTCACGGGTTTGCCGTCGGATCACGTTGTGCAAATTCCACAATATTTCTTCGGAGCAACTGTCCGACATCTTTAGGTGGTTCAACCTTGCTCGTGGCTAGGTACGACTGACGGTATCATAGCAGGCCTGTTGTCGAAGAATCTTTATTTTCGGGTCGTGATTTAACAGCAGCCAATGCAGGGTTCCAGGCTGTGCTCAGTCGAAATCCCGTATCCCTGTTGATGAGATTATCGGTTGTACGGATATGTATTGCATCCTTAATGACACGGTCCCAGAAGGATGATGCCGGGGATAAAACTTCCGTCTTTTCATAAATCATATGATGTCCTTTATTCAGGCAGTGTTTCGCAATTGCCGACTTTTCCAGTTGACGAAGGCGTGTATGACGCTGATGTTCATCGCAGCGTTCTTGTACTGTGCGGCATGTCTGGCCTATATATGCTGCCCCACACTGACAAGGAATCTTGTACACACCACATTTCCTCAGTCCAAGGCCATTCTTAACCGAACCCAACAGGTTTCTCAGTTCTGCAGATGGTTGAAAAGCACAAATAATTCCGTATCTTCCGAGAACTCTTCCGATTCTTGACGACATGACACCAAAATACGGCAAAAAGGCGAAAGTGGTGGGTGTCTTCGTATCTTCATTCTGGGCCTGAATGCATTACGTATCTGTCTCTCAGAATAACCGCTTTGTCGGAACACTCTCTTCAAATGTTGTATTTCACTCGACAGGCTCTCAGGATCAGATACCACATGTGCTCTATGAACTAACGTACGCAATGCACTACCGCATTGTGCAGGATGATGGCAGCTTGTGGCCTGCAGATATAGATCTGTATGCGTTGGCTTGCGGTAGACGCAGTGTCCCAAGGTTCCATCTGCTTTCCTTCATACCAAGACCAGGAAAAGGTAAAGTACCATATTTCTCCACTTACATTGTGAAGTTTATATTCGGATGGAGCGAATTCAGATGCTGAAGAAACGTAGGTAGAGTATCAAGGCCATGTGACCACACCATTAATGTATCATCCACATACCGCAAAAAACAAAAGGGTTTGAGAGTGGCTGACTGTAGTGCTTTTTCTTCAAAGTCCTCCATAAAATAATTGGCCACCACAGGAGACAGAGGGCTCCCCATGGCAACACCGTCCACTTGTTCAAAATATTGGTCATCAAATAAGAAGTATGTTGAAGTAAGCACGTGTTTGAATAATGCTACTATGTCCTCCTCAAAGTTGTTGCTAATGAGCTCCTGGAGGCACCTTTGTAAGTAAAGACACAACATCGAAACTTACTAACAGATCCAATGATTGCAATCTAAGGGTTTTCAGGCGCCCTATAAAATCTTCAGAGTTTCGAATGTGATGGTCGCACTTGCCTACGAAAGGTCCCAATAGTGAAGTCAGGTATTTGGCAAAAAAATAAGTAGGTGCTCCTATGTTACTTACAATGGGACGGAGAGGCACCCCATTCTTATGAATCTTGGGTAGGCCGTAGAGTGTAGGAGGAACTGCAGCCTGTTGACGCAAACCCTTAGCGACTTTCGCTGGAATCGATCTCTTCCTGATGAGTTCCACAGTTTTCCTCTGGATCTTACCCGTCGGATCACTTTTTAATTTACTATATGCAGGATCGTCGAATAGTCTGTATACCTTATGTTATATTGTGTGCGTGAGAGAAGCACAGTAGCATTTCCTTTGTCAGCAGGTAAGATGACGATGTCTTCGTCTCCTCTCAGTTCTTATAGAGCATTTCTTTCAGCTGAGGTGATGTTAAAGTTGGACCTCTTAGATGAAGCTTGAGCCAAAATGCGGCATGTGTCACGCATGTTGACTCGTGGGAACATATGACGTGTTTTCACTGATCAGCAGTCGAGGATCTATGCTCCTGACACCATGTTGTAAGCCTCTGCGCATAGGTTGTCCTTACTAATGGTTTTTGTATAGCAGCTCATTAATCTCCGCTTTATGGAGTTCTCGGCGAACAATGTCGATAGATGTGGGGTCTCTAAGATGGCTATTGAACTCTGTAGTCACTTTAGCAACCGTAGCTTTGTGTTGCTTTGATAAAATTCTTGTTAGCGTACGACGATCTCTGTCATTTATTTTAGGTTTGCGCCCGCTATTACGTTTACACGATAATGTCTTTCCACATTTCGTGTTGGCTGTCGTGACCATTTTTGCTCTTGAAACATTCAATAAGTTGTCTCGCTGGGTTAATGATGCTCCAGCTAACCAGGCCCCCAAAATCTGCCCTCTTTGGAACTCTGTTAGGTCTTTCATTTCACGTCGACCTCGTCCTCTGAATGAAATAGGAAGTGTGCACTACTCTTAAACAACCTGCACTGAGGCGTAGTCCGTACTGGACATTCACAGTCCAGCGGGACACGCGCCGCAACTGCGTTTTTGACCGTCAAACACAACCATCCCATTACTACCACCGTTCACATTATTTTGCCTATCCCTTGTACGTGCCACTGTAGAACAGCGTGGACCATTTGAAGGGGAACCCAATGGGTCTTTGAGAAGCCGGATAGACGCATCGATGGGTTGCTGCACGTGTTGGCCACAATGCACCAGTGCTTTGTCGCTGATTTCAGCCTGTGGAACATTTCCATACGTACAGACCAATTTCTTCGGCCAGGATACCACCTATTACCACGATACCATCAAGTATGGTTATCTGGTGCCGTGAAAGAGTCAAATGGACAGTGGAATAACACTATGTTTTCTTCAGTGGTGAGAGTAGGCATTCACTGTATGCGAGTGATGCAATGTACAGTCGTACTGCGTAAACCTGGTGCGCGGCCTGTTACTGAGTACTCCCCAAACACCGCAGTCTTTATTGGTGGAGGGGGGAGGAGGGGGAGGGGCGGGTATCAATTACAAGTCGCAGTCGCATCTGGTGTATCCGTAACATAAAATAACCTGTGGCCCTTACCTTGGATAGGTTTTTATCACTGTGGTACTGCCATTTATTTGACAGGAAGGTGATGCATTTTTCATTAACACAACGCACGTTCATATGCGGCCGCTGTGTTACAACGTTCTCTTTGGGATGTACAACTGCCACGGGCAGCAAGATCACCAGATCTCTCGCCTATGGAACGCGTATGAGACATGGTTGACACTTACTGGTATTCAGGGTCTGCAAAAATCATTGCTGAGTTCCAGCGAGATGCAATATACTTGGGACAATCTGTCGCAGGTTGCTGCTCGGCACCCGTATGATTTTGTATACGCGACAATACACGCCTCCGTTGCCACCAGAGGGGGCGATCATTTCAATCCCATGCGATACGAAATATCGGTGTCCTTTACTGCGACAAGTGTGTCTCATTTGGTCTGAAATTGTTTTCATACACTCCTACAAGGATGAACTACCTGTCAATCAAGTTTCTTATCAATAAAATGATCTTGTCTTTGAGGTTTGAGCACTTTTTGTTCGTCCTTATATCATTTAGGGGCAACGGCCTTGCCGCAGTGGATACAGCGGTTCCCGTCAGATCACCGAAGTTAAGCACTGTTGGGCGTGGCCGGCACTGGGATGGGTGACCGTCTGGGCCGCTATGCGCTGTTGCCATTTTTCGGGGTGCACTCAGCCTCGTGATGCCAATTGAGGAGCTACTCGACCGAATAGTACCGGCTCCGGTCACGGACAACCATCCTAATGGCCAGGAGAGCGGTGTGTGGACCACACGCCCCTCCTATCTGCATCCTCTGCTGAGGATGATACGGCGGTCGGATGGCCTGAAGACGGAGTGCTATATCCTTGGCCTAAGGAGGCTACTATAGAAGACGTCACTAGGTGGAATGAGGTAACCACGGCATGTTCTGATTCCATGATGCAGCCGTTGTGGAAAACTGTGCCAGCAGAAACTACTTGCCTTCTGACTGGCTGTTGTATTTAAATCTAGAGCGGACTATCCTCTTGTCTGCACGTAATTGATGCCAGCTAAATTAATTAACTCCTTGTCCAGACTGTGACTAATGGTGATACAGTCTCCACCAATGCCGGTTTCGGCCCTCACTACCATATCTACAAGTTATATGTCAGGCCTCCTGAGAGAACACAGATCGTCTGAGCTACGAAAAATGAAGTTATTCTCTTTAGGCGACCAAAAAACCATAACAAAATTCAAATATAATTATTTACATTGTTATTCCTTAGATCTGTAGTTAATTATGAAGTACACAATTTTCAAATATATGTATATAAATCTAAGATACATGCATTCTTGTTTTGCTGCCTCTGGATCACAGGATCCAGGGTTCGATTCCGGTCGGGTTGGGGATTTTCTCCGCCCGGAGACTGGGTATTTGAGTTGTCCTCATCATATCATCATCATCATCATTTGTGACAGTGGCTAGAATGGACTGTGTAAAAACTGGACTGTGTAAAAATTGGGACTTTGTACGGGCGCTGATGGTCGCGCAGTTGAGCGCCTCGCAAACCAAACCAAACATCTTTTCTTCTTTGGCCGACGCGCATTACCTACGTGGGGTCGACGTGGTTATTTACCGTACTTCACATTGTCTTGGTTATGACTTCAGTCAGCTAGACGGAATCTGAGTCCAAGAGAGCATCGAAAATTTGCGCGGATCAATTTCGAAATCATGGAGATGGCACAGTCTTAAAGTGCCTAATCCTATCGATTATGCTGACGATGTTGATGATAGTAACCATGCTGGCGATGAAGATGGTAATGACGACGGTGATGATGACGTGTTGAGGCTCGGTACGTGTTAGTATGAGCATGTTCCTCGATTGTTGGTTTTAAATTACGAATTGTGACTGTGATATCAAAGAAGAGTAGTCTTCTGGAAAAAATCCTATTTTTCAGAAATGCTTTTCGTGATATGGCCTGTCTGCATTTCAATATCATCTCAGTTTCGGGCCTCATCAGTTATTTCGCTATGCCACTGGCAAAACACAACAACTATGTCTAGTGCCTCATTTCCTGATCTAATTCACTCACCAGGACGTCATTTATTTCGACTAAGTTCCGTTACCTCACACTTTTTCCTTGATGTTCATCTAATTACCTCTTTTTCAATACACTATTCGTTCCATTCAATATCTCTTCCAAGTACTTTGATGTCTCTTACAGAAATATAGCGACACTGAAAAACATCAAAGTTCTTATTCTAGACAGTACAAATAGTGGAAAGTTGTAATAGCAAATGTTAAATACCTGATCGATTATTAGCTGTCCGAAGAAGCAGAATAAGCCTGTCTGAGCCAGGAATGATGCAAACGAGATCACTTCCTTAAATACGGTCGAGCTTGTTGCTCCCTCCTGCATCACCTATAAGGGCGGAATTTTAAAATAAGAACAGTATGCAAAATTAATGCACGTAGCCACCAATAACACAACATTTTATTTGAATGCCGTTATGTAACACATGTGACAAAGTAAGGTAAAAAGTCCAAAAACGTGAGACTATTTCATTCAACGGAAATGGTAGTTAATTTTAATCACTACAGAAACTTCAAGGAGATTTGTAATATAAACATGATTCAGGCAGTTACACCTAACACTCTACATGAAAGATTCTGTTGGTGTGTCACTTCATCTCTTACGAATCAAATAGAAATACGTGAAAATATATTTTGAAGTGTATGTTATGCTTCGGTTTCATTCTCATGTACTGATCAGAAATAAACAGTTTCGTATTTGGTTTATTTTCTGTTTTAGGATGCATTAGCTTCTTAGATGTGTTTCCGGGAGCTGTTTCCAACTTTGTTCGTTTCATTTGTCGCATTTAGTATTCTTTAGAGACGAACTTACTTTGATCTGGAAGTGGTATAGCAAAGTATTACCCGGCAAAAAGTTCGAGCTTTTGCCGCTAGTCAGCGGTGTAGATGCCGAAAAATCCAGGACGGCACAAATGAGAAATTTGAAAATACAAGATGGCGCTCGAGGGAAATTAGGAAATGCGAATTACACTGGTGGGAAATTTAGATATGGGACATGGTGCTGATGGGAAATTAGGAAAGATGGCGCTGGTGGGAGATTTTAAAAATAATCCAAGACGGTGCAGGTAGCCAAGTTATACTTAACAGACCGATTGATATTACAGTCCAAGAAGTGTGTTGTTAGAAATTATCCGAGCGACCTGTATAACTTATCAAATGTTTATGTAAAATGCTGTACCTGTCATCTCACATGTGCACACACAGCTTAAAAAACATACATGAACTTGTCCTGAATTGAATAAATCAGTACCCTCTTCAGAAAATGTTGGCAGTACTGTTGTACATCCATGTAGAAAAATTACGTAAACTTCAAGTGAACTGCAAAAATGGTGCCATATTTGAACATATTCGACAAAACTATACTGTTTCCAAAAGTATTATCTGATTGTGTAAAATGGCAACATGTTCCAAAGCAGTATTGGCAATATTATACTATTTCCATGCCAAACGACAAGTAATTTTAACTTGAATTGCTGGTATGATAAAGATAATTACTTCAGCATCTTCACCTGAATTTGGAACACTAGTGTCATTTAGCACACGTGCGCGAGCGCCTCCGCCCCCCCCCCCCCCCCCCCGTCCCGCACATACACGCACGCACCTCTGTGTTTCGTGCTCATTTATAAAAATGTTCAAATACCGTCACCTTACATCTTTCTCTTGCTATGTAATCCAAGAATTGAGTTTCTGTTTTTATGAAAATCCAACCATTTTACAAAAGTTTTATTAGCTTTTCTTCGTTACACACATGCGCTCACAAACGCACACACGCAAACATTTGAGAGACATATTATGGATATCAATGCAGCCTCTAGCTGGATCACCGAGAGAGAGAGAGTGAGAGAGAGAGAGAGAGAGAGAGATAGAGAGAGAGAGAGACAGAGACGTCCAGCACAACAGGTAACTAACATCTCTGTGAAAGACACCTCCTCACGTCAGTGTGTGGTTTGGTGGCCCAGATGCAGAGGTGATGTATGTTAAATCCACCAACGGAATTCCAAATAAGATCACTTATTTCTGTGCAATGTTTACTTGCTTGAAGCACAAATGTACGTATTACAAAGGGGGCAGGAAGGAGAAAACCTGAAACAAAATAATTCTAGAAAAAAAATTGTTATTATAAAATAACATTCCGAGGAGAATATGACTCGCACTTGGTATGTGCCCTTCCAACATTGTTGTAATTATTCAGAACCCTCTTTTTCATTCTGTTTGTTAACCCGTCAGTAGATGCAGGTGGTTTGTAAGCCAGAGAATATTTTCATATTGATACAACGTTTGACAATTGCTTCCAAGACGCTAACTTTTCAGTGTCTATTATTTTTCAACAGGAATACGAAAGAGCAACTGAGAAGAAGAGAATTTTTAGGCATCTTTCTTTTGCTCTTCTGCCAGACCATTTTCAGCAAAAAAATAATGTCAAAAACTTCGCCAACAAGGTAAATGAAGGAATTGGAGAAATCTGTTGTGTTAAAATCTCTGAAGTGGAATTAACTGTGACCTGTCGAGGAAAGTGCGTGGACTGAAAAAGCAAAAACAAGAAAACTAGATAGGTTTTTAAAAATTGAAAGAAATAAATTTTCCTTGAAAATTTTTTTCCTGTATGCCAAGACTGTATCCACCAAGTACTCCACTGAATACGCGTATTATTTTGATAACAGCTGTCGGTAGAAGCTGTGCAGACTCTCATTCGACCGTCAGAACATACGTGTACTTAATATGACGGAGCCTGACTACACAAGCACCTTTACAATTGACGTTAGCTTTACTGATCGCAGCCACAGGAGACGGCGGTAAATATACGGTTTGCACGACCGCTCTGAGCTTGCAATTCAAAATAACTTGACGTGCCTCGTCGCTAAATAGAACGCGTGCAAAAAATCTGTCATTGTCCCGTAATTTCTCTTGTGCCCAGTGGCAGAACTGTACACGACGTTCAAAGTCGTCGGCATGCAATTCCTGGTGCATAGAAATATGGTACGGGTGCAATCGATGTTGATGTAGCACTCTCAACACCGACGTTTTTGAGATTACAGATTCTCGCGCAATTTGTCTGCTACTGATGTGCGGATTAGCCGCGACAGCAGCTAATACACCTATTTGGGCATCATCATTTGTTGCAGGTCGTGGTTGACGTTTCACATGTGGCTGAACACTTCCTGTTTGCTTACATACGTAAATATCCGGCGAACGGTCCGGACACTTGGATGATGTCGTCCAGGATACCGAGCAGCATACATAGCACACGCCCGTTGGGCGATTTGATCAGAATAGCCATACATCAACCCGATATCGACCTTTTCCTCAATTGGTAAACGATCCATTTTAACACGAGTAATGTATCACGAAGCAAATACCGTCTGCACTGGCGGAATGTTACGTGATACCACGTACTTATACTTTTGTGACTGTTTCAGCGCCATCCATCACAAAGCGAAATAAGTGGTCGAACTAAAACATTCATATTTCTTTACGTACTACACGAATATGTAATAAAATGGGGGTTCCTATTTTAAAAAACGTAGTTGATATCCGTTTGACCTATGGCAGCACCATCTAGCGGGCCAACCACAGCGCCTTCTGCTTTCCCTCTGCAAGCTAGACGAGTTTCGTTCTTTGTAGTTTTTCGTAAATATATATATATATATATATATATATATATATATATATATATATATATATATATATTACTTTATTTAAAATTTGAACTGTGAGTCTTCAGTCACTTGAAATTTACCTTCTTGATTTTTAAGTTTTCTTGTTTGGAGGCCTTCAGCCGTGAAGGAATTGGAGTTTGAAACTCGTAGTTGTAAAAGTTCGGCTATGTGCCGCTTTGGTTGCAAATGTGTTATTAAATTACAATAAATTACAGTTTGATGTGAAGCTGACCGACACCTTATTTGGCACTTTCCACAATCCTAATCACCTGTTCTTCCCAGCGGGTTTTGCGGGCGTTTCAATGTTTTTGTCCAAAATGTAGAATTTTTCTTTTAAAATATGTAGTAGAGTGATTGGTAATGATACTACTTACTTAGTAACACTTCCTTCCATAATATACATTAAAATAAAAATGAAAAGCGATGGAAACTGTAAGGGTTGGTGAAACTAGCTGCAAGTACTGACGTCGAGATCCCAGGTGTTGCACTGTCGGGTTAAGTACGATTCAAACCAGCTGTGTGTAAAGCCATTAATTTCATAAAACTTAAGCTTTTGTAAGCGAGTAACGTGAGATGTAATCAAACCTTCTTTAAAAGATAACAAAAGTACCAGCTGCCGAGATTTCATTACGTAAAGTCTGCACTATTTTATGAGTGAATGAATAACTATGATTCTTATTTGAGCAACCCTCCTGAAATCTAGTGATACGCTAACTGTTCCTACTTAAGCCTGCTACTACTCTTGAGTACATTGCTTTTCGCATATCTTGGGAAAAGGTAAGAAATTCTTTAGTAATTATTAGATTTTACATATTAAGTTAAACAACTTCCGAGAATTCTGTCTGAAATTTCATCAAAACCACGTTTGCTTTTGCTTTTTAGAATTTTTGTAATCGTATTAACTTCAGTGAAGGATGTTGGTGCTACTTTTAGTTACTTGTGGAATTACGTTTTTAATATATTGTCTTGGTTCTTCAGTTGAGCCATTGAATTATATTTTTGCTGCTACATTTAGAAAGTGATTGTAAAAATTGCTGGCAACTTGTGAATTATCAGTCACAACATTGTCATTTAGTTTGTTATGGAATATTCTACATTGACTGATTGTTCCTTTTTACAATATCCTGTATAATTTTTATGTTGTTATCTGCATTATTTATTTCTGTTGAGACGTTCATATTTCTGTTTTTTTCTTTTTTTTTTTACTTTTCTTAAAGCACTACGCTAATTTTTGTAGTATACAAGCAATTTCTGATCTTGACTTAGTCTACCATTTATGTAAGTTTCCCTCTCCTTCTTACGCGAGATTCTGATTCCTTTAGTTTCGGTGACTTACTTGTTGTTAATTCATCTTCCACCTAACTTTCTAACAAAGCAGCTTCCAAATGTTGACATAAATTGGGAGAAAATTGAATCTGACATTAGCATCTATTTCTATGAACATCTCATCACATACCACCTGTCTCAACATACTCTTAAAACATTTTATCCTGTTCTCATTAATAAGCCTCACTGCTTCTTTATGAACCTTCCTTAGGCCTGCACGGTGCCATGTTGTTTACTTCCATTAACTGTGCAGTATGAGCAATAGTCGATTAACAATAGAGAACACATTAATTTTCTTAGTCTGAGCACTGTCTATAAAAATGTTATCAATCAGTGTCCTACTATCTTGCTGCACACGAGTTGGAAAAATGACTATTGAAATTAGTTTGAGGCACTCAAATAATAATTCCAGTTCATTTTTTCTGTCCGTATCTTTTGAGAAATCTACATTGAAATCTCCACAAACTGCTAACTGTCTACACTGAAATCCCCACAAACTACTTACTGTCTGAGGTTGCTCAATAATGCATTTAGATGTTTTCATCAATAGCTGAAAGGTTCCTAGAAGGGATCTGTAGTTATTGCCACCTCAGTTGTATCATGTCTGTGAAACTGTATGCCTTGTTTCACGACAAGACCAAAACGAGCTGCCGGTCTTTGAATTATTTCAACGTACACATTTAATCCCGTCTGGAAAGTACCCCATACGCAGTAATACCCCATAACAGAGTGGACAAGAGTAGTGATTGCGTCTCCTAAGTGTACTTATTCACGCTGTTTGCATCAGATTACTACTCTGGCACTGCCTTGGTCGACGTTCATACGAAGAGTTGCCTCTGTAACGACAGCTACCAGTTGTGTCATTCCTAAGAGTAGTCATGTTTAGGGTTCCTAGCTACTGTATGCCGTGATATAGGGGTGCAGCCACCCCGAGCGATGGGCTCTCCATCAACAGGTTCTATATGATGCCAGTTTCAGTGGACAGTATCACGTCACTGTTCTTCAAAGAGTGAACCAATGTGTGCAACTGGCAGAGTGGTAGAAATTCCGTATACAATGACGTTCTCTTCATAGATATTTTACTGACACCGTTCGTAGAGGGCAAGTAACGACACTGTTCAACACACAACACTTTACTAAAATAAAACCAGCTAAATCTTGTTTATTTTAGTGCCACAGAGTTCTAAATTCCCCATAACACATGCGTGTTAACTCCAGATTTCGGTTTTCAGCCATTTCATTTAGTCGTGAATCCTGAAAAGAAGACACATACACATGTTCTAACTATATTTTTGCACCTGATATGAGTTCTAAAAACGTGTTTGCCAATCGGAACATATATTCAGTATACAGACATATTAACGGTATTGAAGTTTAACTTCCTTACCAAATTACTCTCTTGAACGCTTACATACACAAACCATATTACGAGCCACCTTCATCGATATAGCAAGACATACTCACTTACCGCTACAATTCCAAAAGAATGCAAACAAATATTTAGTGCATTCGTAAGCAACAGGACATAGATAGATGTGCTCAGCACGATTTCCAGATCGTTGATGTACCTGAAAATAATAACATATTTTACTGCTGTGCTCCATATATCAATAAGATACACATTATGCAATGACACCTGATCTCTGCCTCGTGATGACTGGGTGTTGAATGATGTGCTTAGGTTAGTTAGGTTTAAGTAGTTCTAAGTTCTAGGGGACTGATGACCATAGATGTTAAGTCCCATAGTGCTCAGAGCCATTTGAACCAATGACACCTGATGTATACTTTATTGGTATGTATCACAACTAGTTCCATAATCGCTCATCATCAAACTTTGTATAATAACCGATACTAATAATGTAACTGTTCACTGCTTCCTCGATCCGCTGGCCTAGGGTCATGCCTAGAATTTGATGGTGCCGGGATCTGAACTGGTGCCATCTGCTGGGGCTGGGAGGGGACAACTTACTCTCTCACTTCTCTTTTGTATACGGAAAACTATTAAAGATTTAATTACAACCGTACACACCTTGAGCGAGACTCTAGAAAGTTAACGACTGAGCAGATGTTGATGGAGCCTGGTAGGGCGATAAAAGCATGAGGTATTTTTATGGTTCTTAGCTCTCAGAAACAGCATGTTGGAAGTTGAATGCAATTGACGGCGAGCCCACACCTCAGTAAATCTTGCCGGACAGGTCCACAGCCAGACAGGGCAGACAGAGCAGCCCCTAGTCGAGATAGGTCTCCAGAAGAAAATTTGCTACCTGCCATGGCGCCAGTGGAAGGCTGGGCTGGGGGCAATGGACTGTAGGGATGCGTCTACATAGTGGAGTCATGAACCGGGCATTGTGTGTAGAGCCATGCATGATAAAAATTCACAAGATTTCGTGTTCGCCAGTATTGGAAATATGCCTATGACCCGCTTCCATTAGCCGCCTCGGTTGTATAAGAAACTCCAGCGTCTGAGAAACGTTGAGAGAATCTTTATCACACCCCATAGCTACGACTAACATGCTCCAAGGCACAGGCGATTTAAGTAAAGATCTTTAAGATTGTATCTGTCCGCTTGTTGCCATGGGAAGCGACACAACTTCGGGGTAAAACATCTTCCACCTCTGCGAAAACTTAAAAAGAAAGCCGGCAATTGGCGGTTTCTTTCTTTTACAGAGATGAAGGTTTCTTAACTCTTGTCCTGGTTCGACAGGATTTGTGCTGTCGTCTGGAAGGGAAGATTTAGCGCCTCTAAAGCCATGTGATTGGCGCAAGACGTGGTGAAGGCAGTGTCGTTCGTGCACTTTGCGGGAAAACGGAAATTTTTTATCTAGAGAGGTGCGAAGGCAATCATTAGATTTACTCCTGGTATGAAATACTTTTCTTACAAATGACTTATTAAATAATGTAATGTCACACTGTTCACTCATATCTCACTATCAGTCACTGCACACAATATACACACATTGTTTCATAACACTTCACTCACTACACACACACACACACACACACACACACACACACACACACACACACACACACTGGTGATCTCTGGGCCATTTTCTGTACCGCAACTTCCCATTTGCTATCCTGAAAAATTGAGTCAGTATCCCTCCATAATAAGTGAGATATTGACCTCAGTAAGAGGAAGAGGTGTTATTATTGTGCTGTGCATAGCTTGGGGGTAAGTATTTCTAGAAAGGAAAGAAGAAGGGAAAAAAACATAAAGTGAAGGTGTTATGTGGAATGTTGGACGCTTTATAATCATTATTATTATTATTTATTTGTGTAACATTGTCCGTCTCCGGAGCGTAGCGGTAGTGTTACCGCCTACTACGCAGGGGGCCCGGGTTCGAATACCTGCAGGGGACTGGGTGGTGTGTGTTCTTCATCATCATTGACTCGCAAGTCGCCGAAGTGGCGACAACTAAAGAGGACTTGCAATATGGCGGCCGAACTCCCCGAATGGGGCCTCCCAGCCAATAATACCATACCACCATTTCATTTCATGTATAACATTTTTTATCAAACCCCTGCTCCGTTTTATCTAAGTAATCCTTCAATGTATAAAATGTAGTGCATAACAGGTCTGTACTGCATAACGGTCTGGAAGCATCTTCTGGTCGAAGCTCTGGAATGTGTGGTTGGTGCTTGGGACCTGTGCTGAGACTGACTTCACTTGTAAGTAGTTAGACTGGAGAGTCTGTGGTGAATTTCTTACTGTACCAACACTGTGGCTTCAAATTTCTCGGACTATTCGTTTGCTGAGGGCACACTTATTTGTTCTTGGTTTACCAGTCTCGATGTTGGGTATCCTTGTGCCCTCTGTCGTATAAGTGAGCCAAATTGGTTCTTGGTACGACCAGCCAACGGGTGTGTCACACACTGAAATCTACCGTGATTTCAGGGCTCTGGTAGAGAGTGAATTGCGATCCGTCTGTCTGATCGCTGGACAGAAAGATTGTTTCATTTCTTCCGTGGCCGCGGTCGATTCACAGATGCTGCCTCGACGTCTCGTCACCGCCGTGCATTTCTCGACAGCTGGAATTTACATCACTGCACAAAGTAAACAGGGTAACATACTGCTGCACTGGCCTTATCAGGGAGTACAGATGTCAAACACCACTTGCTCTCAGCTGCACCTACGAGGTGTGACAGTAATGAAATTGATGTGAAAAAAAAATGTTGATCACCGTTTTAGTCAAGTTTAGTCGTGTCTCCTTCAAATTAGTTCCCTTCTGATTGCACACGCTTTTTCCAGCGCTTTTGCCATTGATGGTAACATTTCTCGAACTAATCTTCTGTAATATCCTCCAAGACCTTCGTCACAGCTTTTTGGACATCTTGGGTTGTTTGAAAATGGTGTACCTTGACCGCCGTTTTGACTTTTGCAAATAGAAAAATGTCGCACGGAGCGATATTTGATGAATAAGGTGGCAGTAGTAGTGCTGAAATTTGTTTTGAGGTTAAAAATTGCTCTACTGACAGAGCAGTGCATTATCGTGATGCAGAATCCAGTTATCAGCAATGTAGGCACGGACACGAAGAACTCTTTTACGAAATCTTTCTAAAATTTCCTTGTAGTAATATTGGTTAACTGTTTGTTCAGGAGGCACCCACTCTTTATGAGCAATTACCTTGGAATCAAAGAAGCACACAGGCATGCATTTCACTTTTGACTTTGACATGCGAGCCTTTTATGGTCTGGGTGATCCCTTTGAGCACCATTGAGAACTTTGGCGTTTTGTCTCTGGATCGTACTGAAAAAACTAACTTTGATCACCAGTGATAACACGGCTCAACAAATCCGGATTGATTTCCGTTTGCTCCAACAGTTCGGCTGCCATGTTTTTCCGTGTTTCTCGCTGTTGTGGCGTGAGATTTTTGGGGACCATATTTGCAGAAATCTTTCTCATACCAAGATCTTCAGTTATTATTAGACGAACCGTTTCTCGATTGATGTCCAGTTCTTCTGCAGTCATTTTCACGGATAATCTTCGATCAGATCGTACGAGTTCACGCATCCTGGCCAAGTTTACATCCGTCCTTGAGGTTGATGGTCGTCCACTGCGGTCTTCATCATCAACATTCGTTCTGCCTTCACTAAACATTTTATGCCAACGAAAAACGTGAGCTCTTGACGTAACCACCTCTCCAAAAGCCTTCTGAAGCTTACCGTAAGTTGTCGTCGCGTTTTCACCCAATGTAACGCAAAAAGAAATGGAATACCTTTGCGCAGTATTATGCCGTTCCATTTCCGTGACGATAGACACAAACACGTTTTAACTTATTACAGCACAACTTATAACTGAGCAGTTGCAAAAGTGTGCTTCTTGGACTAGAAGCAGCTTATAGACCAAGGTCAAAGATATTCTGCCTATGCAAGCCCGCAGGGTTGCCACTTCTTGCAAAGAAAACCAGTCTCATTACTTTACTGTCGCACCTCGTATATTGAGAACCTTCTGTAGATTATCAATCAAAGTCTGCTCAGTGTCAGATCAATTCAGATTGCGTAATCCACATTTTAGGGCCAAGTACCTGACTCATTTCTGCCACCCACGATCCGTGTCCATTTTTCTCTTAACCCGTATGTTAGTTGTTTACAGCATTCAATCAATAACTATAATTTATGTCTGTTTTTTCTTTTGAAAAACAAATGTTGTTAGTAAACTAAATTTTGCATACCTTCTGAATCAATTTATATAGTCACCCCAAGGGTTAACTTTCATTGTGGCGTCCCATGCTAGGATAACTTTTAGAGCCTCCTGCTGACTTAGAAGGTTTGGTTTTCGAGTGCAGACGATAATTTGAGGATGTTCAGAGTCAATATATAGGGGGATTCGGTAAAAATGTAGCAATCTAAGATGAGAGAGTGTTGTAATACAGCCAAAGGCAAAATTTTTCTGCATGTGAAATACACTCTTAGGTTTAAAATTAATTTTGGTTATTTCTATTCCGCGTTAGTAAACTATCAAAATTTTACTGACCCATAAAGCTCTTTTAATGTGAACGACATACCCTGGTGTTTGAAGGAAAAAACGGAACCATGGGAGAAATGCTCCCCTTAGAGCACAAAAAGGCGAATATGCTCCTTTTTAATATACTCTGACGGATAATTGCGGTAGCAGCTGCTTGATTCTAGGTTCCTCATCACCTTTAAGAATGTTCCCAAAAATTTTGACGTGTGAACATAGTTGCACTTTTTTTTACTGAGGGAGAAGGAGATAATGGCAGTGGGAAAGAGACAGAGAGGTAATAAATACTAGAAGATAGTGGACAGTGTTTGTACTTTAGAGAGTGTGTAGGAGGCAATGGCAGTATGAGAGAAAGAGAGCGAAACCATGATTGTGGAGCTTGGTTGACAGTGACAGAACAGTCCTACGAAAGTAGTGAATGGCGCAGTACCTGTGGGAGAGAAATAAAGAGAAGGTGAAAGCTGAAGTAGGTGAGAACCAGTAACAATGAGAGACAGGCTCTACCACAATGACTATGAGGAAGAGAGAGATAATGGCAGTGAGAAGACACAGCAACAGTGGGAATGAATGAATGAGATTGCGGCAGTAAGAGAGAGACAGTGACAGTGAGAGAAGACAGTAGTAGCAGGACAGAACGGAGGAGGTTGTGGCTGTGAGACAAGCGACAGTGGAAGTTAGAGATATTCATAGAGATGATGACAATGAGTTGGGCTGAATAACTGACTGAGCAAGAACTGACAAGTTAGAGTGGATGGGTATTAGGGGCTTACAGCAATGGACTAGTGGGTGTGACTGAGTTACAGTTTGGGGAGATTGTGGGAGTGATAGTTGTGTGTTAAAAAGAGGGCTAGTATGTTCACGTGCCAAATTTTTTGGAAAATTTTTATAGGTGCTGAGGAAGTAGGATGAGGCAACCCACTTTCCAGTAAGAATGTTTTGAACAGGAGCAAATTCGCCTTTCTCTTCTCAGAAAGGAGAGTTTTTCTGTTGGTTCTAATGTCCCCGATGTCGTTTGAACAGTGTCGCCAGCAGCGAAAGTTCTTCCCAGGAGATCCTCTTCAGTCTCGACAGGAGTCTTGTAAACCTGACTTTTCACGCGGCTTCACAAAAGAAACAAGTACGGCCAGATCAGGTGCACGTACTGGCCACGAACAGTACCTTCTCTGTCCAACGAGTTTTCAGGGAATGACCAGAGTCATTCCGGGGATTATCAGCATATGTGTCGAGCAAAAGCCAAGCTGAGTGACCGTGCAGTTTGAGGCACCATCTAATGGATTGTGCTGCCCCTCCCGAAGGAGATTTGAGTCCTCCCTCGGATATGAGTGTGTGTATTGTTCTTAGCATAAGTTACAGTTTAGTGTGTAAGCTGCGGAACCGCTGCCCTCAGCAGTTTGGTTCCTTAGGAATTCACACATTTGAACATATTTTTGTCAAGCAAACTGCAGGCGGAAATTCCGAAATAGTTAGCTGGGGCCATAGGCACAGCAACGGTTTTAGGAGAAATAGTGGGGGTAACTCGAGTCCGTGATAGGAGAAAAATATATTTCTCTGACGTACAGCGAAACTGTAAGATGGTTCAAATGACTCTGAGCACTATGGGACTTAACAGCTGAGGTCATCAGTTCCCTAGAGCTAACTAACCTAAGGACATCACACACATCCTTACCCGAGGCAGGATTCGAACCTGCGTCCGTAGCGGTCGCGCGGTTCCAGACTGTGGCGCCTAGAACCGCTCGACCACATCGGCCGGCAAACTGTAAGAACTGTGGGAAAGTTGGACACTTTTTTTTTTCACTAGCTGCCGACCCACCGTCTACTTTCTTATGGTGGGTCGTATGTTGCCACTTAGCCGCTGTGACCGGATCCGGGGTCCGGAGTGACTGAAAGTAACACCACACCGGCTCCCGGCCCCACTCACACCGTTGCCCGTGTCCCGCCACGTGGAGGCGGGCTCTATTTGTTTAGATCCATTTGATATCTTTTTTTATGCAGCTTTAGAAAAACTTATAACTAATACAAAATCCAGTGAGATATTAATAAACAAAACGAAATTAAATATTTAGGAAGATGGAAGGAAGAGAATTGAATAGAGAAGGGATAGGTATAATATTGCCCGTCACCTGGTTGTGGGCGGCGACCCGGGTCTTGGAATGACCCTCAAGACGCTGGCCGTCGCTCACCATGCCTTTAACATCTACCATCCTAAAAACTAACTTAACTAGAAGAGGTAGGGTACGTTAAAGCTAGAAACTAAGACTAAGACCTCCATGTCCAGCCTGCTAAACTATTTACGATGTACAATAGAGAGGTAACTGATTTTGTGCTTGGCTCAAAGTTGCTAATGAAAGGGTACTTGTGGAAAACGTAATAAGGTAATGGCGCTAACGGTTTGTGTTGAGTCTACAGGGCTCCTAGTAGAGTACATCAGGCACAAGCACCTCCCGGCGCCGCCAACAACACGACCTGAACGGTGGTTTTCCCCGATCTACCATAGGTATCCGTAGGGTTGGGCTCAAAAGAGAGGAACCACAATTAAGATCCTTCCATCCAGGCCGTGCGCCGCCTCTTACCAGGGGGCGTAGGTCCCTTGAAGAGGTGCCTAACTTTAAGCTTCAGATCAGAAGTTATTAGTGTAGTGGAGGTTGAGGTATAGGCTGTGTAGGTTGGTTGTACAAACAGTTCACGCTGTGCCAATGAGACTCACAATGATACGTGGTGTGGCAGTTAGCACCTTCCGGCCGCGCCAGCAACACAGCTAGAACGGTGGTTTTCCCCGATCTACCATAGGTATCCGTCGGGTTGGGCTCAAAAGAGAGGGACCACAATTAAGATCCTTCCATCCAGACTGTGCGCTGCCTCTTAACGGAAGGCGTAGGTCCCTTGAAGAGGTACCTAACTCTAAGCTCTTATTAGACATGGAGATGCTGTTAACTATTTACATATAAGGTGCAATCTGTTTTTAGGATTGTGTGTGACTTGTGCGCCTCTTGTCGGTTGTTCCACTCTGTTCTTTGAAGTTGACTTGATTGACACTATGGATCATCCGCGCTGGACGCTTCAATATCTGTGTTGGTGCCCTGGTCTATATCTGTTTCTTCTTCATCACTCGTGGTGCTAATCATATCTGTGTCCCCCTGGGCATCGTGATGTCTGTTTGGACCGACTTGCCTTCGGTAGGGTCTGTTGCGCAAGTATTCTATTTGCTGGATCTTCGAGATAAGGGCCATGTCCTGTGATGAAATGTACCATACCGCGGCTGGGATCGATATGTTTTAGTTTTAGTCTTTTCCGGATGTCAGGGAAGAAGTTGTGTACACGGCGGCCCTTATCGCTGTTAGCCCACTCGCTCTGCCAGGTATCCACTCGTCATGCTCTGAGCTGGCGTGTTGTCTCAATCGGTACACCAGTGATCTGCCGAACCTGGTCTATTCTCCCCATCCTAAGCCAGTACATTGCTGCGCGGTACCTGATGGTGATATCTATGGGGAAGATTCCCATGACGACAAATAGTGCGTCATTTGATGTTGTGTTGAATGCCCCTGTTAGTCGAAGTAGAACACTTCTTTGGCATCGACGTACAATGGTTCTGTTGGTTGAGAGATTTAATCTGTGGGCCCACGTACTGGCAGCAAAGCATAGACTGACTCGAAGAGAGCGCAATGGTATGTTCGTGTCACTGACAGGGGTAGTCTGAATTGTTCCGAATTTAACCTAGCCAGTTTGTGTAGTATCTTTTCTGCTTCTTTTGTGCATATTCGCATGTGTTCGTGGAAGTTCAATCGTTCATCAATGTATACTCCTAGATAGCGTGTGACTGCTAGTCTTTTTATGTTTGTGTCTCCGATTATGACTACTGGGTTCCTGCGCAGGGTACCCTTTAGCAATGTATAAGTTGTTTTGTTTTCTGCTATCTTTAATTTATTGTCTGTTCCCCACTGGGTTATTGTCCGAAGTGTTCCATTGGCTCTTTCTTCTAGCTGGGCACGGTTGTTTGCTGAAACTACGACGAGTAGATCATCGGCATAAGCGACAACGGCATCTGTCAAGATGTGCTCCTCTAGTAGCTGTAGGAGCGGTTCTTTAACTATGTCCCAGAAGATGGGGCCGCAGATCGACCCTTGTGGACAGCCTTTTGTAATTCGTTTAATCACTTTCTGGTTGTCCATTTGCCAAACGACCGTTCTGTCTCTGCAATAGTCCATGAAACTATTATATCGAGACTCCGGTACCTGCAGGTGTCTGAAAGTTGGACATGGAGATTGGGGCTGTAGGCAAAGTGAAGGGTATAATATGGTAGGACTTATTAGGAATAATCAGCTGATGAACAACAATGATAACGCCAGAAGCGCTGATCGGTGCTCCTAATAATTTTTAACGTGACTGTAGGGTATGCAGAAACGGAATCTTGCTTGATTGGCATAGTGGATGGAAGTTTTTAATACAAACAGATGCACACGTGTTTGTGGTAGGTTGGGACGTCGTGGGCAAGAGCCAGTTAAACCCTCCTCAGTATATGTTATGTGGCGTTGGTGGGTACGGTACACATTCGCTAGGTTTCACAATATTAAGTTTTCAGTTGGGGGCAAAAAGTTCTACGAAGGTATTGAAATTTTATCTCACATAGGTGACTGTCACTGCGCCATCTTGAAGTTACATTTCCTTTATGACTTCACGCTAAAATTGACCTTGGGAAACGTGAACTTCGTGGGACATTGTTCCATCTGGGGAAAACAGTTATCAGTGACACACTGCAACAAGGTTCACCTATCTTAAAAGATAAACCAATTAGGCTGTATCCAAGCACACTAAGGATTAGTTTGCGTAATACATTACTGCAGGTTACATGGAAACTGCAAGGATTAGCGTAGTAACAAAGTACCCTAAAAGGTAGTGTGTGTGGTTGTGCCACTGGGAGAAAAACACGAATTACACAAAGCAGGATTTTATTTTTTCCACCAGAGCATTTTACTTCTATGGATGGTAGGCAGTGACTGGTTAGTACCAGTCGGTGTTGATAGTTTTTGGACCAAGGGCATGGATTTCTCTAAAGATTGTCGGTCGCTAATTTAAATGTTCTAGATAAATATTATCTTGGTAGGATCAATTTGGACCCTAACTATAAGCAAGCCACCAGTATAACTTCAGAAAGTGAAGCACTTATAATGAATAGAGGAAGCAGTGATGGACTAATCATTAATAGAGTTTAAGGGGTTATTTAGTCCTCATGGGTATTTACCAGCTACTCTGGTGATGCAACACAAAATCACAACTCTGAATGAATGAATGACCATTATGCCACAAGCTACATCAGGTGCCCCATCAACTACAGCTACTGATGAAGCAGTACACTGATGAGCAATTAGGACACAGTGTCATTGAGGAATGTACCCACTGATGGGATGTCAAAAACGATCAGCATATTCCACTGCAAAGGCTACCGGATGCCAGTAACCCTTTTCAGATGATTTTAGTGGATATTTTAGGGCCTTTTTCACAAACACCAGCGTGGACTGGCGTGGCGCTGCTCGCTCTTCCCATTGGCGCGCGGTTAGTGCCTTCTTGATACTGTTTTGCGGCGCTGCGCTGGTTGGAGGCAGTCGATGCAAAGGACTACATAGAAGATTTGACACATGGAACTCTGGTGCGGATGGCCAAAGTTGTTAAGGTGACCGATGGTCATAAGCGGGAAATCCGGACTAGAGCCGCGATCTGGTACAAATTTTCAACTTTCACTACTGGCTAGTGGATGTATACCCAAAACAGCCGACATCAAGTGGTTATCAGTCAGCGAATAAATATCTAAAAATGCAGGTGTGTGTGTGGATACTGTCTTCGAAATATGTTGCGAACAGAGTTAGTTGTAAGAAGGAAACAACCCGTCATGTATAATGCGGCTGTTTCTCACGCATCTCGGTGTTTACGACGTCGTATCTCCTGAACTACGTGACGGACAGTGATATAATTTTGCAGGTACATTCCGTGGTAGAGTGGATAGTTTCTGCAAAATGTGTTGCCAATAGACTTAGCAGTAAATTAAGTAAAAATTAAAACGTCGTGCGCGATGGGCAGTTTTACTGCACGAACAGCGATAACGTAGTAAGCGACAAACTTCCTTTGTTTCTTCGTTTTCTGATATGTGTCAGCGAGGAAAAGTTCCATTAAGCTTTCAAATAATGTGCAAAGTTACTAAGTGCTCTCATTCTCAAAGACGGGATGAATATATGCTGCGTATTTGCGCGCATTGCGTTACACATTTCTATCAGCCTTACACCCGCCCCTTTGAGAGACAGATGGTTATTACTCTCACACTTCTTTCCAGATAGCAAATGATGTGTATACCAAGTTTAGCTGAAATCCATAGAGTAGTTTCTGAGGAGATGATGAACAACAATACTTTACAGATTTGTCTTGGTACTGTAGTGAGGTGTGGATTTGTTTTGTTTAGATTCGCAGTGTGTTGAAGATTATGTGTTTTTTGTTTACCTTATCGTGTGAATGTTGTGTAGTAAGGCGTCGAGTGTTTTCTGGTGGTATGACTGTGGTCACAGCTGTGGAAACAACATCTTTATTTTGCGAAGGCAGCAAATAAAGAGGAAAGAAGGTATTTATAAAGTATTTGGAGAAATGAAAAGAAAAGTATGCGGAAAAAGAAAAACCTACAGTAGGAATTAAAGATCAGGAAGAAGAAATGAAAATTATGAGCTTTGCTGCTGGCATTGTAATCCTGTAAGAGACAGCAAAGGGCCATGAAAAGTAGTTGAAAGGAATGGACAATGTCTTGAAAGGAGCATGTAATATAAACATCAATAAAAGCAAAACAGCAATAATCAAGCACAGCCGAATTAAATCAGGTGACGCTGAAGGAATTACATTAGGAAGCGAGACAGTTAAAGTAGTAGATGAGTTTTGTTACTTGGACACCGATATTAACTGATTATGGCTGAAGTAGAGAGTATATAAAATGCAGACTGAAATTGGTAAGAAAAGCGTTTCAGAAGAATAAAACTTTATTGACATCGAATATAGAATTAAGTGTCAGGAATTCCTTACGGAACCTATTTGAATGGAGTGTAGCCATGCATAAAAGTGAAACAGTTTAGACAAAAAGAGAATAGAAGCTTCCGAAATGTTCTGCTACAGAAAAATGGTGATGATTACATGGATAGGTCACACGACTGATTAGGTAATACTGAATAGAATTGGAGAGCAAAGAAATTTGTGGTACAACCTGACTACAAGAAGGCATCGGTTGACAGGACACAATCTGAGATCTCAAGGGGTCACCAATTTAGTGTTAGACGGAAGTGTGAAGGGTAAAAACCGTAGAGGGAGGCCAAGAGATACCTTTAGTAAGCAGAGTCAGAATGATGTAGGTTGCAGTAGTTATTCGGAGATGAAGAGGCTGTTACAGGTTAAAGCAGTAAGGAAAGCTTGATTAAACCACTCTTCGGAATGATAATCACAACAATACCATAACAGCAACAAAAGTGATGAAATGTATGTTGCAATTAATGGTATACTGATTTAGGAAGGGAATATCGTAACCATATCTGGCAAGAACAATGGCACGTTGAATAGTGTGTAACGCTAACTAGGACGATCGAGAGTTCCACAGCGCTGTGTGAAATGCAGTTGTTCTTACGAGGGGCCACAGCGGGTGGATGTCAGCAGGACATCCTCGCACCATACCATATGTCTAAAAGGCAGATACACACTGGTTGTACTCAGTATACGATTAGGTGGCAGTTATCATGAATTCTAAGGGCAAAGGCGATATAAGGCTGCAGAACCTTTGGAGCTGCAAGGTAGGGGAATACTGACAACTGGTAACATTTTGGGGCAATGTTTACGGCTTCAAGCATATATAACAGCAGTACTGAACCCGATACTTTCACTGCTGTACCTTCCCAACAAAGCTTTGTAAGTACACTCAAGAGCCAAAGAAACTCGTACATGCACCTAATATCGTGTAGGGCCCCTCGCGAGCACGCAGAAGTGCTGCAACACGACGTGACATGGACTCGACTAATGTCTGGAGTAGTGATGGAGTGGTCTCTTCTGAACAACAGGTTGTAAGGCATCCTAGCTGTGCTCAATAATGTTCATGCCTGGGGAGTTTGGTGGCCAGCGGAAGTGTTTAAACACAGAAGAGTGTTTCTGGAGCCACTTTGTACAATTCTGGACGTGTGGAGTCTCGTGTTGTCCTGCTGGAATTGCCCACGTCCCTCAGATGAATGGATGCAGGTGATCAGACAGGATGCTTACGTACGTGCCACCTGTCAGAATCGTATCTAGACGTGTCAGGGTTCCCGTACCACTCAACTGGACTCGCCCCACACCATTACAGAGCCTCCACCAGTTTGAACAGTCCCCTGCGGACATGCAGGGTCCATGGATTCATGAGCTTGTCTTCGTACCCGTACATGTCCTTCCGCTCGATACAGTTTGAAATGACACTCGTCCGGCCAGGCAATACGATTCCAGTCATGAACAGGCCAATGTCGACGTTCACGGACCCAGGCTAGACCTAAAGCTTTGTGTCGTGTAGTCATCTTCGGTACTCGAATAGGTCTTCGGCTACGAACGCCCATATCGATGATGTTCCCTGAATGGTTCACACGCTGACATCTGTTGGTGGTCCAGCATTTAAAGCTGTAGCAATTTGCGGAAGGGTTGCACTTCTGTTACGTTGAACGATTATCTTCAGCTGTCGTTGGTCCTGTTCTTGCAGGATCCTTTTCCGGCCGCAGCGATGTTGGAGATTTCGTATTTTACCGAATTCCTCATGTTCACGGTACACTCTTGAAGTGGTCGTACGGGAAAATCCCCACTTCATCACTACCTCGGAAATGCTGTGTCCCATCGCTCGTGTGCCAACTATAACACCAGCAGCAGTAACCGATTCAACAGCAGCGCCAGAGATTTGTCGTCTTATATAGACGTTGCTGACAGCAGCACCATTTTCCGCCTGTTTACATATTTCTGAACTTAAACATGCATGCCTATACCAGTTTATTTAGCACTTTATACCTGCTCAGAGCTTGAAGTTCCTGCACAGCACCTTGAATCTCTTACCCCTTCAGTTCTCTAGTCCAGTTTACAGCAGCGCATAAAGGGTGTATAATTTCAGGGAAAAATATTTCAATGAATACAGTAGTATCTCAGTAGGTACGACCAGCAAATGACAGTGATACACGTCTCAATTTTTCTGTACCATTTTTGTTCCGATTCTAGTTTGTGCAGCCTATGGCTACCAATATGGGAAAGCCCCCATATGGCTGAAATCCCTGACCTCCATATACTGACCGAATGGCTTGCTTTTAGAGTGTTAAGAAATCATTTGGAACGAGATGAGGACACAAATATAAAATTTCCACACACTGCAACAACGCTTTGTACCTGTCTAGGAGTGTTTGCCAGTAGTTGTTTGCTACCCGCCGACTAATACTCGCAGGTAACCCTAACAGAATGTGACAGAATTACATGTTGGTTTTCTCGGGCTGTAACGCACCAGCCAGTACCCAGCAGGCTCCACGGTCAATTGGGTTCCTAGGTGTCTTTGTGAATCCACAGAACCATCGTTCGCATAAAAGGTGTACAAGAAAACCCCGGAAATATAAGGTGGATTGATGGCGTGGGTTCTCACCACTGGAGAATGCAAGGTTTGCGTGTTGCCGCAGGCTGAAGTGGCTGAGCGGTTCTAGGCGCTACAGTCTGGAACTGCGCGACCACTACGGTCGCAGGCTCGAATCCTGCCTCGGGCATGGATGTGTGTGATGTCCTTAGGTTAGTTAGGTTTAAGCAGTTCTAAGTTCTAGGGGACTGATGACCACAGCAGTTAAGTCCCATAGTGCTCAGAGCCATTCGAACCATTTTTTTTTTTTGCGTGTCTTCGGATCATAGTCGTAGAATACGGAGCCAACCTTGTAGGATGTTGAGGGTATTTTAAGATGCAGTACAGTATCACAACATGATTCTGTATGCATTTGTCCAGTCCTGCAGACCGTATTTAGGCGATAAAACACGATAAAGCGCACCATGCTCACCAAGCGAATGCTTTCCACAAAAAGGAAGTAACCCACTAATTGGAGTGGGCTGTGACCTCTGCAGATAACAGCCAGATTGATCCAGCTTGTGACCGGTTAACACTTGCTTGCAGAAAGCATCATCGCACACTTGAAGACCTTAGGAGAGCCACCTCGAACATCTGAACAGGGTTGAGAAGCAACATCTCGAATACCTGATAGACAGCATCTAAGCATTAAGTACACGTGATTTTAAGAAGGCTTATATTTTCAGCACTGCTCGTCCCCCCACCTTCTCCGCACCCCCCCCCCCCCCTCCCTCACCACCACCAGATGTGTTTACAATTATGCATGTTACACAACTGGTTTTCAGATATTTTGTATGGTTTATATGAGTGAGTTGTCACAAATGTTACAATATATTTTAGACCTTAAATGAAACAGATACTTACGTTAGAATAACTTCATGATGTCGTATGTTCTTCACTAAACTGCTGTGTAGTTTCCAGTACGTGTCATTTCTATCCAGAACGAAAAGATTGCGCTTACTGTCTGAACTGTCCTCGCTGAACACGTAGGCTGTTTGTGATATGCTCACTTCATCAAAACTCCTTTCTAGAGCTTGTACCCCCTTGTCTGGCTCTATTTTTTCTCGCTCACGAGTATTCGAAAGCCTCATTCCAGCGATATTCTCATTCAGAACAGCTATTTCACCTGCTGCATAGACTAAGAGAATTATCAGAAATATGTCTAGCAGGATGCTCGTCTCCGAAGCAGATCCTACGCAGAACGCCTCGATGGCGTAGGTTATTTCGTAGGCAGGCGAATGTTGCACTTCTACGGGAATCCAGAAGATGAGTGGCCTGGTGCCGTTCTCGGCTGGTGGCGACATGAGGGTCTGGATGAGTGGGTCTCCCATCCACAGCACCACCGTCACCGCTGGCAGTGCCTGAAACACAGAGGTTCACTTTTCAACTTCAGATCCAGTACAAGAAGTCTGACATAGTTCTGTCGAATTCTCCACTGTTTTGTAAACCTAACGTCTAGTGCCAGCTCTCGAAATGTACGCAATCTGTCGTATGGGGACGCAGTACAAGCTGGCACAGACTGCATGTCTGCTAGAAATCCCAAATAGACAGGATCAAGGATCCAACGTGCCCCCATCTTCTACAGCACTGGAGTGACGTATGAATGATGGGAGATTAAAAAGTTGGGGATGAAGCATTACACTACTTACTGCAGGTAGTGACCCAGCCAGCATGGCTGCCAGATTTTCAATCTTAATGGCTAGCAATCTATGTCCCACTATGTCTGTCTTATCATAATGGCGACAGTTTATTAAACCAGGATGTAAGCTGCAATCAAAACATGAGTGTCTCTATATTTATGTCATTGATATCAAATTTATGACTCAGTATAGCTGCTAGATGTCAATCTTATCTTCATCATTATCACTTAGAACGTACTCTGTCTGCTAAAATCGTAACATGCTAGCTTTTATATCTTCCATCACCCTTACCTTAATGGTTACAGTTCATGATTCAATACACTCGTTGGATGCTTTTCCAAGATATCCTCGTCTTAATTAAGAAAATTTATCACACACTATGACATCTCAATCAAACATGGCTACTTAAGAGAAGTTTGACACCATGACGTTACTGGGGATGTCTAAGAAAGCAGGAAACTGAAAACGTCTATATGTGCAGGGACGTTTGTCCAGAAATGTACATATTAAAAGACACACTGCAGGACATCACAGAATCACACTGGTCTCCCTTGCTTCCACATTTCAATAATTTGGCCCGCACTGCTGGCAGCCCATTTGTGATATTACCACCACCACTGGGTTAGAACAGGAACAGTGACGACATCTGTATTGTAAACAAACAAAGTGCCCGAAAGGCTTCCTGTGGCACCCATGCTGTGCTGATGCTGGCCATATAGGCAACACATCACGCCATGGTGCGCTACCACTGCAACTATTGCCCTCCTGCCACATACACAGCTACGCAACTGTCAGTGCGAGTGAGTGCGTGCAGAGGGCTTTTGCCATTCATCTTGATAAACAGGCGTTAAGTTCCGTCCCACCCACTGCCAGCAGGAAAAGATAAATTTCTCTTCATGAAGGCCATTAGAGACAGAACATATAGGTAGCGGTCGCCAGTCTTCACCGCGCTGTAATTTTTTAACTAGTCTCTTATTCGTCTCAGTGCTTCCCAAGAATAAGATGTTACTAACATCCCA
The DNA here is from genome assembly GCF_021461395.2 of Schistocerca americana. Classification (NCBI taxonomy): domain Eukaryota; kingdom Metazoa; phylum Arthropoda; class Insecta; order Orthoptera; family Acrididae; genus Schistocerca; species Schistocerca americana. The sequence continues at coordinate 484,418,985 of NC_060124.1, read as the reverse complement.
GCACCCTCAGATATGTACTGCTTCTAGCTCGGTATCCCTGTACAAAGAATTACACACATTTCAGTCACAAACGTTAAGAGGATGAAATACTTGCACAGTAAACGTCTACTTTCTTGTGTATGATCGACTTCTGCGATGTATCTGAGTGTATAAATCACAATGCTCGTAGAATGTCTCGGTCAAAGTACCAATAAATGGTGTCACCTCCCACTTACAACGGAACATAATCCTCTTTGACAAAATGTTCTTACGTCATGTAGTGTTATGTTTACACATTATTTAAGCACAATAAATCTGTAGCATTGTCCTCACAGGCTTACATATTACAACTAGCAGTTGCACGGCAGCAAACCCACCAAGTTTCTTCTGCACAGACGCATACAGACATTTTTAAACTGTAGTAATAATTGTTATTGCATTCACTGACCGACAGAGGGTGACGAGGTACAAAACTGAATGAGATCTATAACAGAAGTTACACATTTCTATTTAGAGCATATCCTGTAGTTAATAGGGGATTGTACAGGAATTTAGGTTACTAATAAATAGACATTGGTTAGTATCACGCCTGAGATGAGCATTACTTAGTCTTAAAGTATCTTCTTATGAGGTTCTTCACACACAGTGCAAAGATACTTTAACAGTATATAAAAATTTACGGTTTTAATGTATACATTTTGTTCATGTGCTGTTTGGTAGCGGAATGGTGGCCGAGCGGTTCTAGGCGCTACAGTCTGGAATCTGCGACCGCTACGGTCTCAGGTTCGAATCCTGCCTCGGGCATGGATGTATATGATGTCCTTAGGTTAGTTAGGTTGAAGTAGTTCTCAGTTCTAGGGGACTGATGACCTCAGAAGTTAAGTCCCATAGTGCTCAGAGCCATTTGAGCCATTTTTGTAGCGGAATGGTCTATATGATTTCCTTTTATATCGGATTTCAGATACAGTAGCGTACATCTCCTCTGACAGTGCACGTGCACACAATAGGAGATTTCATTACAAATCATATTAACTGTACGTTATTCCTCAAGAAACATGGAAGAAAGGATTACATTTACAACTTATGTGTAAAAGATAACACGGAGTCACAAAATAATTCTTTACTTTTGCAGTAGTTAGGAACTAAACAAATGTGCGTATTGTAACACTAGAAGCTCCATAAAGCATTCTCTTGTCGATTCTAGTGTCTATACAAAGGTTGTACCGAAAATCAGATATGTAACACCCGCATACCTCCTTACAATATGTGTTTGAGGGTACCTGCACCACACAGCCACACAACCACGTGCCCACACTCCCTTTGCGTGGAAGGAATGATATGCGGTAAACCTCCGTATTAGCAGCTCTTATTTCCTGGTGTGGGATGTATGTGGGAGGAAGTACTGTGTTGCTTGGAGCATACTCTATCGGATTTTCAAAAGTAAGTCGTCTCCATGATGCAGAACGCTTCTCTCGCAGAATCTACTACAGGAGACCCCCTAAATAAATAATTGTGTGTATGTCGTTAACTTTGGATCTATTAACGTGACCTGGTAATAGTTCCAAGCAGACAAGCAATTTTCGCAAAGAAGTCGGTTGAACAAGTGTTCTGTAACCCTGTTCCTTCGTGAATGGATTATATTTCATTATGATTCAACAAAACAAATCTGAGCCCATGGCATAGGCTTTTCGCTTATAAATTCAGTCCACTTTAGATCGCTCCTGACGATTACTCTTACGTATAATGTGGCAGTCATTGTTTCAACCATATTGTGAGTCGTACAGTGCAGGATGTCTTCTTCTCCCTATGTGCAGTACGTCACATTTGTTTACATTCAGTCTCGGTACCAGTCGTTGATCCTCTGCACCTCACTACAGTTTTCTGATGCTGTTATCCCCTTATAGGAAACAACACCGTCCACGAACAGCCTACAACTACAAAACTAATCACATACTCCACGGTGTACGGTGCATGACAGAGCGTACGTAATAAAAGTGTTATAGTTTTTCTCTGATATTCCACTCTCATGTACTGGTACAGGAAGAAAATAGTTGTCTGTATGTCTCTGTACATGCTTTAACCTCTCTTATCTCATTCTCAAGAATGGTACGTCAGACATACGACGATGGTGGCACAATGGTATCACAGTCTTCCTTTAAAGCAGTTTATTTAAATCCACCGAATGGGTATTTGCGGAAATCTTTTTTTCCAGCAATTCCACGAGCTTTTCTGTCACTTTTAAGAAAGGAATCTAACAGTCTGATATGAGCCTCACAGCATCATGGAGCTATAAAGACTATCCACTGGATCATTTACGTGAATGCAGCTGCTTGCATGGCAGCCACAACCAATCACGTAAAGCGGTTTTACCTTTAGTAATGTCCGCCCACGGTAGCTGAGTGGTCAGCGGGACAGAATGTCAATCCTAAGGGCCCGGGTTCGATTCCCGGCTGGGTTGGAGAGTTTCTTCGTTCAGGGATTGGGTGTTGTGTTGTCCTCATCATCATTTCATCCCCATCGACGCTGAAGTCGCCGAAGTGGCGTCAAATCGAAAGACTTGTACCCGGCGAACGGTCTACCCAACGGGAGGCCCTAGTCACACGACATTTACACCTTTAGTAATGTTTTGTAAGCAATTTCTATCTATATGAAAGTAATGGTATGTCCACAAGACACATGCAGGTTGCTTATTGTAGTATAAAATTGTTAAGGCTTTCGTGGCTACTTGTTGACAAACTGCCTATTGGCTTCTGTCGCGGGTTCTTCGGCCGACGTTCATTTAATGACTTTTCTGACGTTTCGCCAGCACGAGTGGCTGGCATTGTCAAAGCTTCACCCTCCATTGCTGGTGGTGAACTGAAGCCGAGCTCGCGGCCGCAGACTATATGTACCTGGCGCGCCATCGTCCGAGGGCTTCTCCGCGGTCATTTCCGGTGCGGTTCTCCTCTTGCTACCTGCGACGGTCGTTCGCTGCAGTACGGGAAGCCAGGATCCGTTTACCTTAAGGCTTTCCTCTTTCTTGTTGAAACTGTTCGCGTGTTTTTGTATTTCTACAGCTTCTCTGAACAAGCGCGTGTGATAGTGCTTCTCTACAGCCAGAACTTCCGTGGAGCAATGGGTACTCCACAAATTACATTAGAAGTGTAACAGAGCCAAACACTCGGCGAAGTAAGGAACCAGAAAAAGAAATATCGTGTACGGCCTTTCTGCCATACATTCCCAGAGTGACGGACAGAATCGGCCGTATATTGCACAAACATGGCGTAAAGACGATTTTCAAACCGACAAGGAAGATCAAATAGTGTCTTAGATCGGCGAAGGAGAAAAGAGACCCACTTGCAATGTCGGGAATATACCGTATACCTTGCACATGCGGAAAAGTTTATGTCGGAATGACTGGACGATCAATTAACACCAGGATCAAAGAGCATAAGCGACATTGCAGGTTGGGGCAGGTGGAGAAATCGACCGTGGCAGAGCACGCACTGAATGAGACCGACCACGTAATAAAATTCGCCGACGCGGAAGTTCTGGCTGTAGAGAAGCACTATCAAACGCGCTTGTTCAGAGAAGCTGTAGAAATACAAAAAAACGCGAACAGTTTCAACAAGAAAGAGGAAAGCTTTAAGGTAAACGGATCCTGGCTTCCCGTACTGCAGCGAACGACCGTTGCAGGTAGCAAGAGGAGAACCGCACCGGAAATGACCGCGGAGAAGACCTCGGACGTCAGCGCGCCAGACACATATAGTCTGCGGCCGCGAGCTCGGCTCCAGTTCACCACCGGCAATGGAGGGTGAAGCTTTGACAAGCCACTCGTGCTGGCGAAACGTCAGAAAAATCATTAGATGAACGTCGGCCGAAGAACCCGCGACAGAAGCCAATAGGCACTTTGTTATTGTAGTATGCTAAGGCTGGTCACAGATAAGCGAAATAGAGTACCGGCTGACTGTAGCGAATTGCAGAGGATCGAAGATTGGCAGAGAGACTGGAAGTTGATACTGGATGTAAATAAATGTAGCATAGTGCATACATTGAAGAATAAATCCAGTACTCTTCTGTTACACTGTTGCAGAGAAATCACTGCAAACAGTAACTGCCTAATGAGGAATGACTACATAACAGAATGTAAGAAAAGCAGATTCCGCACTTTTACTCGTAGTCGGACACTTTAGGAATTGTAACTGCTACGCAAAAGATGTGGTTTACAAAACACTACTACTGATGAAATCGCTTTGCTGCGGTTAGTTTTGTTTGGCCTGTGAAGTAGCTGCATCTATGTAAGTGATCCACTGGATAGTGCTGGAAGCGGCGTAATGCAGAAAGGGTCATATAAAGTTAGTACATCCCACTCGAAAAATTTAACAGAGAAGCTTGGGGAATCCCTGTAAAAAATCCGACGTATTTCTCTCGAAACACTAGAGGGTAAATTTAAAGAAAGTACTTTAATAGAGCATAAGGGAACAATTGACAGGAATGGCGGAGAGAAATACAGTAGAAGAAGAATGGGTAGCTCTGAGGGATGAAGTAGTGATGGCAGCAGACGATCAAGTAGGTAAAGAGAAGAGTGCTAGTAGAAATTCTTGGGTAACAGAAGAAATATTGAATTTAATTGATGAAAGTAGAATATATAAATATGCATTAAATGAAGCAGGCAAAAAGGAATACAGACGTCTCAAAAATGAGATCGACAGGAAATGCAAAATGGCTAAGCAGGGTGGCTAGAGGACAAATGTAAGGATGTAGAGGCTTATCTCACTAGGGAGAGCCACTTGTATGAACATCAAGAGCTCAGATGGCTACCCAATTCTAAGCAAAGAAGAGAAAGCAGGAAGGTGGAAGGAGTATATAGAGGGTCTATACTAGGGTGATGAGCTTGAGGACGATATTATGGAAATGGGAGAGGACGTAGATGAAGATGAAATGCGAGATACAATACTGCGTGTAGAGTTTGACAGAGCACTGAAAGACCTGAGTCGAAACAAGGCCCCGGGAGTAGACAACATTCCATTAGAACTACTGATAGCCTTGGGAGAGTCAGTCATGACAAAAATCTACCATCTGGTGAGCAAGATGTATGAGACAGGCGAAATACCCTCAGACTTCAAGAAGAATATAATAATTCCAATCCCAAAAAAGTCAGGTGTTGACAGATGTGAAAATTACCGAACTATCACTTTAATAAGTCACAGATGCAATACACTAATGCGAATTCTTTTCAGACGAATGGAAAAACTGGTAGAGGTGGACCTCGGGGAGGATCAGTTTGGATTTCGTAGAAATGTTGGAACACGTGAGGCAATACTAACCTTACGACTTATCTTAGAAGAAAGATTAAGGAAACGCAAACCTACGTTTCTAGCATTTGTAGACTTAGAGAAAGCTTTTGACAATGTTGACTGGAATACTCACTTTCAATTTCTAAAGGTGACAGGGATAAAATACAGGGAGCGAAAGGCTATTTACAATTTGTACAGAAACCAGATGGCAGTTATAAGAGTCGAGGGGCATGAGAGGGAAGCAGTGGTTGGGAAGGGAGTGACACAGGGTTGTAGCCTCTCCTCGATGTTATTCAATCTGCATATTGAGCACGCAGTGAAGGAAACAAAAGAAAAATTCGGAGTAGGTATTAAAATCCATGGAGAAGAAATCAAACCTTTGAGGTTCGCCGATGACATTGTAATTCTGTCAGAGACAGCAAAGGACTTGGAAGAGCAGTTGAACGGAATGGACAGTGTCTTGAAAGGAGGATATAAGATGAACATCAACAAAAGCAAAACGAGGATAATGGAATGTAGTCGAATTAAGTCGGATAATGCTGAGGGAATTAGATTAGGAAATGAGACACTTAAAGTAGTAAAGGAGTTTTGCTATTTGGGGAGCAAAATAACAGATGATGGTCGAAATAGAGACGATATAAAATGTACACTGGCAATGGCATGGAAAGCGTTTCTGAAGAAGAGGAATTTGTTGACATCGAGTATTGATTTAAGTGTCAGGAAGTCGTTTCTGAAAGTATTTGTATGGAGTGTAGCCATGTATGGAAGTGAAACATGGACGATAAATAGTTTGGACAAGAAGAGAATAGAAGTTTTCGAAATGTGGTGCTACAGAAGAATGCTGAAGATTAGATGAGTAGATTACGTAACTAATGAGGAGGTATTGAGTAGAATAGGGGAGAAGAGGAGTTTGTGGCACAACTTGACAAGAAGAAGGGACCGGTTGGTAGAGCATGTTCTGAGGCATCAAGGGATCACAAATTTAACATTGGAGGGCAGCGTGGAGGGTAAAAATTGTAGAGGGAGACCAAGAGATGAATACACTAAGCAGATTCAGAAGGATGTATGTTGCAGTAAGTACTGGGAGATGAAGAAGCTTGCACAGGATAGAGTAGCATGGAGAGCTGCATCAAACCAGTCTCAGGACTGAAGACCACAACAACAACAACTTTAAACGAATGCTGTGATAACATTATGTCTCCATCATCGTATACCTGACGTAGCGTTTCGAGGAATGAGATAAGAGAGGTTATGGCACTTGCAGAGGCATATAGGCAGTCATTTCTCACTCTATCAGTACCTGCGAATGGAATAAGAAAACAATTCATTGATACTGTTCCGATGTACCCTCCGCCATACACTGTTCAGTGGCTTGCGGAGTGTCTGTTAAGATGCAGAAGCAGGCTGTTCGTGGTCGATGCCGTTATCGCCAAGGTGGTAGTAACACCAGAAGACCGTAGTCAATTCCGATTGTTACGGAGGCTTAGTGTAAACAAATATAGCGTACTGCATAGACAAAGGAGAACAAATCCTGTACTGTACGATTAACGCAACTAGTGGTAACAGTATTTAATTTCTAGGATTATCCTCAGGAGCGATCGAAACAGGAAGGGCTTCATAAACGAAATTCATATGCCGAGGGGCCGTATTTGTTTGGATGAATCTTAAGAAAATATATTCCATCCACGAAGGAAGCACTTGTTCGATCGACTTCTTTGCGAGTATTGCTTTACAGCGTGGGCGCGTAACAAGGCTACGTTAATAGAAGATACAAAGCTAGTGATATGCACATAATCGGTTACTCAGAGCATCTCCTGTAGCAGGTGCGCCGGCCGGAGTAGCCGAACGGTTCTGGGTGCTACAGTCTGGAACCGTGCGACCGCTACGGACGCAGGTTCGAATCCTGCCTCGGGAATGGATGTGTGTGATGTCCTCAGGTTAGTTCGGTTTAAGTAGTTCTAAGTTCTAGGGGACTGATGACTTCAGCAGTTAAGTTCCATAGTGCTCAGAGCCATTTTTTTGTAGCAGGTGCTGTGAGAGGTGTTGTGGGTTACGGAGGTTCACAATTGTAAATTAGAGACATTACGTGTCAGGCAACATGTTTATTACCACTTACATCTCGCAAAACGACCGCAACGGGAAATTAGACCTAAAACGGAAGTTTCCGAACAATCATTCTTACCACGCGAAAGAATGAACATATTGATAAACTGCAGTCTGTTGCCGAGCAGGTGCGCCTCATGTGCTAATCATAATTTGATTTGCATTCATTACTGTCTGAACTTAATTCCCGTCATTTAATAAATAACTAATGACTGCAGTGAATAACACCGGCGATTGTCAGAAATAAATCTACCTCTATATTAATTACTTCTCTTTACTGGTGGATGTTTTGCTTGTACACTACTGGCCATTAAAATTGCTACACCACGGAAATGACGTGCTACAGACGCGAAATTTAGCCGACCAGGAAGAAGATGCTGTGATATGCAAATGATTAGTTCTTCAGAGCATTCACACAAGGTTGGCGCCGGTGGCGACACCTACAACGTACTGACATGAAGAAAGTTTCCAACCGATTTCTCATACACAAACAGCAGTTGACCGGCGTTGCCTGGTGAAACGTTGTTGTGATGCCTCGTGTAAGGAGGAGAAATGCGTACCATCACGTTTCCGCTTTGATAGAGGTCGGATTGTAGCCTATCGCGATTGCGGTTTATCGTATCGCGACATTACTGCTCGCGTTCGTCGAGATCGAATGACTGTTAGCAGAATTTGGAATCGGTGGGACAGGAGGGTAATATGGAACGCTGTGCTGGATCCCAACGGCCTCGTATCACTAGCAGTCGAGATGACAGGCATCTTATCCGCATGGCTGTAACGGACCGTGCAGCCACGTCTCGATCCCTGAGTCAACAGCTGGGGACGTTTACAAGACAACAACGATCTACACGAACAGTTCGACGACCTTTACAGCAGCATGGACTATCAGCTCGGAAACCATGGCTGCGGTTGCCCTTGACGCTGCATCACAGACAGGAGCGCCTGCGATGGTGTACTCAACGAGGAACCTGGGTGCACGAATGGCAAAACGTCATTTTTTCGGATGAATCCAGGTTCTGTTTACAGCATCATGAAGTTCGCATACGTGTTTGGCGACATCGCGGTGAACGCACATTGGAAGCGTGTATTCGTCATCGCCATACTGGCGTATCACCCGGCGTGGTGGTGTGGGGTTCCATTGGTTACTCGTCTCATTCACCTCTTGTTCGCAGTGGACGTTACATTTCAGATGTGTTACGACCCGTGGCTCTACCCTTCATTCGATCCCTGCGAAAGCCTACCTTTCAACAGGATAATCCACGACCGCATGTTACAGGTCCTTTAGGGTCCTTTCTGGATACATAAAATATTCGACTGCTGGACTGGCCAGCACATTCTCCAGATCTCTCACCAACTGAAAACTTCTGGTCAATGGTGGCCGAGCAACTGGCTCATCACAATACGCCAGTCACTACTCTTGATGAACTGTGGTACCCTGTTGAAGCTTCATGGGCAGCTGTACATGTACACACCATCCAAGGTCTGTTTGACTCAATGCCCCGGCGTATCAAGGCCGTTAATACGGCCAGAGGTGGTGGTTTTGGGTACTGATTTCTCAGTATCTACGCACCCAAATTGCGTGAAAATGTAATCACATGTCAATTCTAGTATAATATATTTGTCCAATGAATATCCGTTTATCATGTGCATTTCTTCTTGGTGTAGCAATTTTAATGGCCAGTAGCGTAATTTTCTCTTTTGCTTAGAAGAGTGTAGGAAGAGCCAAGCCACATGAGCAAAATCAGTTACCCAATGTTAAGAAGACCGCCTTGGGGGCTCCAGGACGACTTTTATAGGAAACACCGCAAGCTGGAGCGATGCTAAAGGCAGGTGGTTGGCGCCTTCACTGCTGTTTTCAATGCCGGCAATGGCCAGGTGCCTTCCTGCTAGTTTCACACAATGTTACGCGCTCTGAGATACGCACACCCAGGACAGGATTCCCAGAAATAGTTAACGTGGCGTGTCGAGTATGGGCCCCGAGCCAAACAAACTTCAAGGGAACTTTCTTTTTCGCCGAAAACTCGCCTTCTGTGAATTCCGTGCGAAAGGAAGTCAGTTAAAGACAAAAACACCTCGGAATGCCGTGAGAAGTAGCTGCCCTTCTATGTGAAAAAGATTTGTTTTCAAATTAAGACACTGTCTGCGATTCCTTGACATCAACTGTATTACGTATAGATCTACTATCCAGTAGTGAAATTTGAAAAGTTGTGACGCACCGGAACTCAAACCCGGATGTCCCACCTACCGCGAGCGGTTGCCTTAACCACTGCAGTTATCCGTACATGTTGCGAGGACCGACCCAAACTTCCATATGTCGCACAGTGTACATCTTTAAAATGCACCCAATGCTCGGTATATCACTTGGATCCCCGCATTAGGGATACCTAAGAATCTAGGTGTCTGTTATCGTCATGAGCCTGCCTTTGTCTGAGAGACTGATATGCATGTCTCAAAGAGGTGACACTGTTGATGATACACCGCTATAAGAAACACTTCGAAGTTAATTCGCTGACAGCGAATTCCTCGCCGTCAGCTGTATAGGTATACGAGGTGCGACAATGAAGTAATGCGACTGATGTGAAAAAAAAAATGTTGCTTACCGTTTTAGTCAAGTTTAGTGTTATCTCCTTCAAAGTAGTTCCCTTCTGATTGCACACACTTTTTCCAGCGCTTCTGCCATTGATGGTAACATTTCTGGAAGTCATCTTCTGTAATATCCTCCAAGACCCTCGTTACAGCTTTCTGGACATCTTGAAAATGGTGTCCCTTGGCCGCCGTTTTGACTCTTTGAAATAGAGAAAAGTCGCACAGGGCGATATCTGGTGAATAAGGTGGCTGTGGTAGTTCTGAAATTTGTTTTGATGTGAAAAATTACGATACTGACAGAGCAGTATGGGATGGCACATTCTCATACCAAGATCTCCAGATATTATTAGACGAACCATTTCTTGACTGATGTTCAGTCGTCACGTTTTTACCCAGTTAAACACAAAAGGAAATGGCATACCATCGCGCAATATTATGCTGTACCATTTCCGTTACTAGAGACACAAACTCGTGTTAACTTATTACAGCATGACTGAGTAGCTGCATCGATGTGCCGCTTGGACTGGAAGCAGCTTTTAGACCAAGGTCAAAGATATTGTGCCTACGCAAGCTTGCAGGGTTGCCACATCTTGCAAAGAAAATCAGTCTCATTACTTTATTGTCGCACCTCATAGATCCACGACCCTACAGTGACACAGGAAAATTTATGCTGTACTGGGACTCGAACCCTGATGTCCAGCTTATAGTGAGCTGTTATCATAACCACTTCGGCCATCCGCATGCAATCCATGGTCCAACACGAAGTTCCCTATTTCACACTGTCGACATCATAGTCCACTAAATTTATCATATATGGCTCGCATCATTACTTGGACTCCTGCAAAAAGCAGAATGACACGGTGAGGAATCGAGATGTGTTGCTGTTTTCGTGTATCCGTCTACGATTGTAGTGGTACAGTGAGGTGACGGAAGTCACGGGGTCCCTCCTAATCTCGTTTCGGACCTCCTTTTCCCCGTTGTAGTGCAGCAACTCGACATGACAGGGACTCCACAAGTCGTTGGAAGTCCTCTACAGAAATACTGAGCCGTTCTGCCTCTATAGCCGTCCATAACTGCTAAACTTTTCCAGTGCAGAATTTTGTGCACTAACTGATCTCTTGATTATGTTCCATAAATGTTCAATGGGACTCATGTCGGGCGATGTGGATGACCAAATCAGTAGCTCGAATCGTCCAGAACGTTCTTCAAATCAATTGCTAACAGTTGTGGTCCGGTGGCATGTGGCATTGTCATCCATAAAAATTCCATCGCTGTTTGGGAAAGCGAAATAAATGAATGGCTGCGTATTGTCTCCAAGTAGCCGAAAACAACCATTTCCATTCAATGATCGGTTCACACCATACCACAACATTATGGAGCCACCATCAGCTTGCACAGTGACGTGTTGACAACTTTGGCGCATGACTTTGTGGGAACTGCGCCACATTCGAACCATACCACCAGCTCTTACCAACTGAAGTCGGGACTCATCTGATCATATCACGGTTTTCCAGTCGTCTATGGTCGAGCCGATATGACCACGAGACCACGAGAGGCACTACAGGCAATGTAGTGCTGCTAGCAAATGTACTCGAGCCGGTCGTCTACTGCCACAGCTCATTAAGACCAAATTCCGATGCGCTGTCCTAAGGGATACTTTCATTCTATGTCCCACATTGATTTCTGTGGTTGTGTCACTCAGAGCTGTTTGTCTGTTAGCACTGACAACTACCCAAACATCTCTGAACTCCGTCCTTAAGTGAAGGCCACCAGTCACCGCGTTGTCCGTTGTGAGAGGTAAAGCCTGGAATTTAGTATTCTCGAGACACTGTACTCTTGACACTGTGGATCTCGGAATATTGTATTACCTAACGATTTCCCGGCAACGGCCTTGCCGCAGTGGATCCACCGGTTCCCGTGAGACAACCGAAGTTAAGCGCTGTCGGGCGTGACCGGCACTTGCATGGGTCACCATCCAGGCCGCCATGCGCTGTTGCCATTTTTCGGGGTGCACTCAGCCTCGTGATGCCAATTGATGAGCTACTCTCCGGTCAAAGAAAACCATCACAACGAACGGGAGAGCGGTGTGCTGACCACAATCCCCTCCTATCCGCATTCTCTTCTGAGGATGACACGGCGGTCGGATGGTCCCGATGGGCCACTTTTGGCCTGAAGACAGAGTGCTTTTTTTTTTTTTTTTTTTTTTTTTTTTAACGATTTCCGAAATGGAATGTCCCCTGCGTCTAGCGGCAACTAGCATTCCACGTTAAGCCTGTTAATTCCGGTCTTGCTCCCATAATCATGAAGGAGACCTTTTTACATTAATCACATGAGTACAAATGATAGCTCCGCCGATGTGTTTCCCTTTTATACCTTGTGTCCACGATGCAGCTACCATCTGTGTGTGGGCACACCGCTAGCATCTGATAGTGCTGTCGCGCCTCTGGCCCGATACTGACTACTAACGTTTGACAGCACTGACCTGCCACCACCTCCAGACGCTGTAGGCGGTCCTGGTGTATCTCTCCCGGACGCCTGTTCCATTGTCGGGAAACCGTATCTTCGCATCCAGCAGACTCATCACCATTCGCTGCAGTCGCCTCCATTGCACCAAAAACGACACCATCTGCCAACATAATACGGCGTATTAGATAATATCTAAACACTAGCAATTATAACCAGTCTGCAATAAATAGATGGAAGAATACAAGCAGTCTTCAAATATGATGCATTAGCTAGAAGCAATAAGGGTCTAAGTGTGGCCAGTGTGTGACACGACAGACTGAAAAGAGCTTCGAGGTGCCTCGGGACTCGGTTTTGTTTGAGCACACGGCCGTTTGTCTAGACGCCGTTGTGATTTATATATATTTTTTTTTATTTAAAAAAATTAAAGTTTTTTATTTGTGGCTTTAGGGTAACGAATAGTGCCATATTAATGTAATTACAATTTCTACAGTAGAATAACAAAAGTGGTTCGATGTACAAATGTAAGTTCTTAATATAAAATACAAGCTTTTTTCGGGGTGTTGTTCCAGGAATATTATCAATACTATTGACGTATGGGTCCAACAGGACCACGCGAGGTACAATCAGTGGATGTCCTGTTTGATGGCTTGCGTTCCTTAGTGTCCAAATTTGTTTCATCCTTTCAGAATGAAGTCTCTTTCTCTCATCAGACCACGGTGTTCTAATCCGTTTTCTAATTTCCCTCCGACCGACTATCCAAATACATATCTTTTGTCTGAATCTATAAAGCCTGCCTGAGCTATACCGGCTATTTTAAGATCATCGTTAATTTCAGCGATCCATTTAATTGGCTACGTCTGTCTTTGTAGAATTCTGCTGTTTGTTTTGTCAACCTAGTGGATGAGATTCCTTTAATGTTCCCATAAAATTTAAGTCTTCATTTTCTCATGTCACCATCTATGACAATCCATTCTTTTATTTCCTTATTGCTTCCCGGCCTATAAGTTTCTTCATCGGTAATTTTGGGGTCTAATATTTTCCTAATAATCTTTCTTTCTTTTGAATTTCTTCAGTATCCCTCTTTCTGTTTCAAATTAAAGTTTCTGCTCCGTAAACACAATCAGGTATTATTACACTGCTGTAATGCCCTAGTTTACAGAAATTAGAACGTGATTTCTTATTATAAATATTTTGTTTTAATCCGAATGCAGTTGCCATTTTTTGACAGCGAACTTCAGGAACATATTACAATTTATTTCAGTACAAACGCACCCGTGTTGACAGCTGACGGTACTTACGCATTCCACGTCATTGCCTTAGTTAGTAGCTGGTGTCCCTCTTGCCATGGAAATTCATAATATCTTTGAGTAATGGTGTAACGTATATCGTCTCCTTAGTTATCAAGCTGATGACCTACCGACTGTCTTTGGCACATTTACGTTTACCAGAAGGCAGCTCACGTTTAAATGAGCACTGTCATTGGGTGGTGACTGTTTATTTCGTCGTCTTTTAACATCAAAACTTTTTCGGTGTTTTCTCAAGGACTAGACTCTTACTACATGTTCTTCGTACAATATAACCAGTTCTCACGGCCACTGCCTACCAGTAACGTTATCCAAGAGACAATGGGCGGGGCTACAGCTATTTTAACCTCCGGCAAGCGAGCCGTATTTAGCAATATTCTCGACGCCTGCACAGATGGACCTGCTCCACGCTAACGGTTCCTGCAGTCATCAAAGGTGCACCAGATGCACTTTGTGACTACATTATTCTATTTTAGTGCCCGTTCCGATTGTAACTAAGCCATTAAGTTATTTTCTACTCCACAGGAAGGTGATTTCTTATAAGATCGAAAGCGGCCATCTAAAAATAAAAATTAACATCTTAAACGCTACCACGAGCGTGTATACTGAAATATAATATAAAATAAAAACACTAAAAGAGAAACACCAGACAACCACAGACAACCAGCAGTAGCTACAACAGTACCAAGATAACGTCAGAGCAGTTCTCACAATAGAGCAACGATAAAACTGTGAAGTACAAAGACAGGTTCGTTATATAAATTAAAAACACAAAATTACGATCCAGGGTTCGCAATGGATCAGTCCCAGAGGAGAACGACAACCACACGGACGTGTAACTAAAGGATGGGTAACGACATCGTTTCCAAGATAAGTTCTTAACGCAAAGTAAAAACACTAACAGATGTCCCAGTTTCGAACCGGGCTGGTTCCATAGAATGACAGGATCCACACATTATACACTACTGGCCATTAAAATTGCTACACCAAGAAGAAATGCAGATGATAAACGGGTATTCATTGGACAAATATATTATACCAGAACTGAGATGTGATTATATTTTCACGCAATTCGGGTGCATATATCCTTACAAATCAGTACTCAGAACAACCACCTCTGGCCGTAATAACGGCCTTGATACGCCTGGGCATTGAGTCAAACAGTGCTTGGGTGGCGTGTAGAGGTACAGCTGTTCAACACGATACCACAGTTCATCCAGAGTAGTGACTGGCGTATTGTGACAAGCCAGTTGCTCGGCCACCATCACCCAGATGTTTTCAGTTGGTGAGAAATCTGGAGAATGTACTGGCCAGGGCAGCAGTCGAACATTTCCTGTATCCAGAAAGGCGCGTACAGGACCTTCAACATGCGGACGTGAATTATCCTGCTGAAATATAGGGTTTCGCAGGGATCGAATGTAGGGTAGGGCCACGGGTCGTAACACATCTGAAATGTACCGTCCAATGTTCAAAGTGCCGTCAGTGTGAACAAGAGGTGACCGAGACGTGTAACCAATGGCACCCCATACCATCACGCCTGGTGACACGGTAGTATGGCGATGACGAATACACGCTTCCAATGTGCGTTCACCGCGATGTCGCCAAATACGGATGCGATCATCATGATGCTGTAAACAGAACCTGGTTTCATCCGAAAAAATGACGTTTTGCCATTCGTGCACTCAGGTTCGTCGTTGAGTACACCATCGCAGGCGTTCCTGTCTGTCAAGGGTAACCGCAGCCATGGTCTCCGAACTGATAGTCAATGCTGCTGCAAACGTCGTCGAACTGTTCGTGCAGATGGTTGTTGTCTTGAAAACGTCCCCATCTGTTGCCTCAGGGATCGAAGCGTGGCTGCACGATCCATTACAGCCATGCGGATAAGATGCCTGTCATCTCGACTGCTAGTGATACAAGGCCGCTGGGATCCAGCACAGCGTTCCGTATTACCCTCCTGGACCCACAGATTCCATATTCTGCTAACAGTCATTGGATCTCGACCAACGCGATACGATAAACAGCAATCGTGATAGGCTACAATCCGACCTTTATCAATGTCGGAAACGTGATGATACGCATATCTCCTCCTTACACGAGGCACCACAACAACGTTTCACCAGGCAACGCCGGTGAGCTGGTCTTCGTGTATGAGAAATCGGTTGGAAAGTTTCCTCATGTCAGCACGTTGTAGGTGTCGCCACCGGCGTCAGTCTTGTGTGAATTCTCTGAAGAGCTACTCATCTGAATATCACAGCATGTTCTTCCTGTCGGCTAAATTTCGCGTCTGTAGCACGTCATCTTCGTGGTGTAGAAATTTTAATGGCCAGTAGTGTATATATGTGGTTCATGGTGTGGGTTCCTGTAGTCATGTCCTAGTTCATGAACCACGGGCAACGTATGAGTGGCCAAGTAAGTGGTCCCGACAGTCGGGATACCAGTTACTTCGGAATAAGGCTGGGCATCTTGGACATATTCTGAGTCGTGGTCACCTTTGTGCTCATACGGCAAAGACTACCAAATCCACCGGTTAGTCCCTCAGACGTTAGGGGTAAAACCCAATGGGACTCGGGGCAAGTAAGGCTAGCAACCTGCTTCCCTGGTACTTTAAATATGATGCTGGCAACAATCAGAGCAAAATGCCTCGGACCTATGGAGGTGACGGAGTCCCACCTCTAACTGACAAGCCAGGGACTCCTAAGATACGACTTGACAAACAAATGGTAATGAGATGGGGAGCTATTAATATCAATGGGGGCTACTCTGGGAAGAAGGTAGAACTGGCAGAGGCTGCAAGTAAGATGGGGCTGGACGTTTTAGCTGTTAGTGACATTCGGGTAAGGGGTGAGAAAGAAGAGGTAGTGGGAGAATACAAGGTCTACCTGTCAGGAGTCAAAGCAGGAATAGCACAATGGGGTGTAGGGCTTTACATCAGGAAAGAAATGGAACCCAGAGTAGTTGCAATAAGGTATGTAAATGAACGACTGATGTGGATAGATTTGACAGTGTCTAGCAAGAAAATTAGTATTGTGTCAGTATATTTGCATTGTGAAGGGACAGATCAAGATAAGATGGATAGTTTTTATGAGGCACTGAGTGATGTAGTTGTTAGAGTAAAGGACAAGGACAGTGTTCTGCTCGTGGGTGATTTTAACGCCAGGATTGGAAATCGAACAGAAGGGTATGAAAAGGTTATGGGTAAATTTGGAGAGGATATGGAGGCCAACAGGAACGGGAAACAACTCTTGGATTTCTGTGCCAGTATGGGCTTAGTAATCACAAACTCCTTTTTTAAACATAAGAACATTCACCGGTATACTTGGGAAGGCAGGGGAACCAGATCTGTCATTGACTATATAATAACAGATCAGGAAATCAGGAAGGCTGTGAGGGACATACGTGTATTTAGGGGATTCTTTGATGACACTGATCATTATTTAATCTGCAGTGAAATTGGGATTGTGAGGCCGAAAGTGCAGGAGGTCAGGTCCATATGTAGGAGGATAAGAGTGGAGAAACTTCAGGATAAGGAAATCAGGCACAAGTACGTAACAGCGATCTCAGAAAGGTACCAGTTAGTTGAATGGAGTCAATTACAGTCATTGGAAAAGGAATGGACAAGGTACAGGGACACAGTACTAGAAGTGGCTAAAGAATGTCTTGGAACAGTAGTGTGTAAAAGTAGGATGAAGCAAACAGCTTAATGGAATGATACAGTCAAGGCAGCCTGTAAAAGGAAAAAGAAGGCGTATCAAAAATGGCTACATACCAGAACCCAGGTAGACAGAGAAAGTTATGTTGAAGAAAGAAACAAAGCCAAACAGATAATTGCAGCATCCAAGAAGAAATCGTGGGAAGACTTTGGAAACAGGTTGGAGACTATGGGTCATGCTGCTGGAAAACTATTCTGGAGTGTAATTAGCAGTCTTCGAAAGGGAGGTAAGAAGGAAATGACAAGTATTTTGGACAGGTCAGGAAAACTGCTGGCGAATCCTGCGGATGCCTTGGGCAGATGAAGGGAATATTTTAAAGAGTTGCTCAATGTAGGTGAAAATGCGATCAGTAATGTTTCAGATTTCGAGGTAGAATGGGATAGGAATGATGATGGAAATAGGATTACATTTGAGGAAGTCGAAAAATTGGTCAATAAATTGCAGTGCAATAAAGCGGCTGGGGTGGATGAAATTAAGTCGGAACTCATCTAATACAGTGGAATGTCAGGTCTTAAATGGCTACACAGGATAATTGAAATGGCCTGGGAGTCGGGACAGGTTCCATCATACTGGACAAAAGCAGTAATCACACCAATCTTTAAACATGGAAACAGAAAAGATTGTAACAACTACAGAGGTATCTCCATAATCAGTGTTGTGGGTAAAATCTTCTCAGGTATTGTTGAAAGGAAAGTGCGAGTATTAGTTGAGGACCAATTAGATGAAAATCAGTGTGGGTTTAGGCCTCTTAGAGGTTGTCAGGACCAGATCTTTAGCTTACGGCAAATAATGGAGAAGTGTTATGAGTGGATCAGGGAGATCTAGAAAAGGCATATGACCGGGTTCCTAGGAGGAAGTTAATGTCTGTTCTACAAGATTATGGAATAGGAGGCAAACTTTTGCAAGCAATTAAAGGTCTTTACATGGATAGTCAGGCAGCAGTTAGAGTTGACGGTAAATTCAGTTCATGGTTCAGAGTAGTTTCAGGGGTAAGACAAGGCTGCAACCTGTCTCCACTCTTGTTCATATTATTTATGGATCATATGTTGAAAACAATAGACTGGCTGGGTGAGATTAAGATATGTGAACACAAAATAAGCAGTCTTGCATATGCGGATGACTTAGTTGTGATGGCAGATTCGATTGAAAGTTTGCAAAGTAATATTTCAGAGCTAGATCAGAAATGTAAGGACTATGGTATGAAGATTAGCATCTCCAAAACGAAAGTAATGTCAATGGGAAAGAAATATAAACGGATTGAGTGCCAAATAGGAGGAACAAAGTTAGAACAGGTGGACGGTTTCAAGTACTTAGGATGCATATTATCACAGGATGGCAACATAGTGAAAGAACTGCAAGCGAGGTGTAGCAAAGCTAATGCAGTGAGCGCCCAGCTACGATCTACTCTCTTCTGCAAGAAGGAAGTCAGTACCAAGACTAAGTTATCCGTGCACCGTTCAATCTTTCAACCAACTTTGTTGTATGGGAGCGAAAGCTGAGTGGATGCAGGTTACCTTATCAACTAGGTTGAGGTTACGGATATGAAAGTAGCTAGGATGATTGCAGGTACTAGTAGATGGGAACAATGGCAGGAGGGTGACCACAATGAGGAAATCAAAGAAAAACTGGGAATGAACTCTATAGATGTAGCAGTCAGGGCGAACAGACTTAGATGTGGGGTCATGTTACACGCATGGGAGAAGAAAGGATACCCAAGAGACTCATGGATTCAGCAGTAGAGGGTAGGAGGAGTCGGGGCAGACCGAGGAGAAGGTACCTGGATTCGGTTAAGAATGATTTTGAAGTAATAGGTTTAACATCAGAAGAGGCACCAATGTTAGCACTGAATAGGGGATCATGGAGGAACTGTATAAGGGGGGCTATGCTCCAAACTGAACGCTGAAAGGCATAATCAGTCTTAAATGATGATGATGATGATGATGATGATGATGAGTAGTGTATATTCACACAGGGGTCCAAAACCAAAGCAACAAACTGCTATTTCCCCGTCCTGTGTCCAATTCATGATATAACCATACAAACTGTCAACAGATGTCGTTACAGTCGTGTTCTGCACGGAAGATGGCATTCCGATCAACGGACAACCACGCAAGCAGTTACGTCAGGGCACATATCAAGCGGGTAATGTTTGCAGGTTAGTCCCTCACCCACAATCGCTGCGTATAGTCACAGACAATGCAGTATGACAGAGAGAAGACGCCTACAAGCTGTCTGCTGTGAAGGGACGTCGCAAACTGATGTGGCCGGATGGCTTAATGTGAATCGTTCTGTTGTTTCTCGGATGAGGCTACAGTTTATAGAGACCGAAACTGTATCCTGGAGACCAGGACGGGGCCGACTTCATGTGACATCAGAAAGAGTGGACCGCTATTTGGCCGTAAGGACACGACGGTACCGCCTTACTACTGCACTGCATCTGGCGTCTGACCTCGCAGCATCCTCTGGACGTGTTGTATCGAGGCAAATGGTGTAGGGAAGGCTTCGACTTACTGGCCTTTATTAACGGCGATATGCTGTATGTGTGCCTCTGACGTGTCTTCACAGAAGAGAACGTATAGAGGGGAGACGTCAGCTTGCCTCGTGGACGACTGAACAGTGCGTCAATGTTATTTTCACAGATGAGTCCCTACTTGGTCTGGAGAGCGATTCTTGCTGGATTCGCATCTGGAGGGCACGGGGAACACGATTTCAGGACCCAAACATTGTGGAAAGTGACCGATATCGAGGAGGATCTCTAATATTGTGGGCAGAGATTCTGTTGACCACTCGAACACCCATTTATGAAATTTTACAGGTGAATCAACAAGATTTACCTGCTTTCAGGTGCAGTGAGGCGATTTTGGGACCACATGCGCTACTAGCCTTGCAAATGGCCTCTTACAGCGCGAACAACACTGGTGCAGACTCGTTTAGGCTGTCTGTGACAGTGTATTTACGTGTTCCGTACCCGATCGGAATGGAAAAAACGCCGAAATTGTTTAAATACTCAACACACAGCGATCTATTTCCAGACAAGTTCTCTAAATAAACTGTATTCCAGACACCGCCTTGTATTTTATAAACTGTTTGTAAACAATATGCTATACACTGCAGTCGGTCTACCACAAAATCACCAGTGATCTGAGTCTTCGTCCCACATATGTCAAGGTGTTGGAGGAGGAGGGGGAGGTCTGGGAGGTTCCCCAGAGTAGCAGCAGTTAATTAATTGATCTATTCAATTAATTAGACAATCAAATTGATATGTCTAATGTGCTAGTATCGACGAGGGGAGTTCCCAATGGGGTGGGGAAGCAGTATTCTGAGGAGGATGGGCAGGGGGGGGGGAGGAGAGGGGTGTGACATGGAAAACCAATTAATCCAACAATAGGCTAAGGACCTGTCAATCAGAAAGACGGATTTTCCCCAGGTGGTCATAACCCACTTAGCAGAACAATAGGTGAAGGTCCTGTCAGTCAAAAAAGAATAACAGATTTGCCCCTGAATGTATATTTGCTCCTGATGTAGGCAACCTGCAATGTGAGGCCATGCTCTCTTTGCCTTACTATTCAAGTAACTTATATGTATTATTGACAATAACTATGCATTTATCCCTGAGAAAAAATAATGCTGGACCACAATGCTAGCTTATCAGGAAAGACAATCACAATCAACTACAACCGAAGCCTTAAGCACACACCAGGCAGTCAACACATGTAAATAAAACATTCTACACTGACACAACAAGCTAGCATACAGCCAAGGATATACTATTACAAATCTTATCTCTATGTCCCATCACTGTGTCTTTTCTATTCAGTTGGAGTTGTAACACAATCAGACCACACCACAGTGTCATCAAGCCTATTCAAATCAAGTACTGCTATTTGAGTACTCCTGTACCAATACATGTGCAACATGGCGTCACAGTGTTTTGACAGTTCAAATCCTTCTAACACACTAACGCTGCTGAGCGGTCTAGGGCGCTGCAGTCATGGGTTGTGAGGCTGGTCCCGGCGGAGGTTCGAGTCCTCCCTAGGGCATGGGTGTGTGTGTTTATCCTTATGATAGTTTAGGTTCAGTAGTGTGTAAGCTTAGGGACTAATGACCTTAGCAGTTAAGTCCCATAAGATTTCACATACATTTGAACACTAATGCTGTAGAATACTCAGTATTGTAGAACATTCAGTATAATGTCGTTTATTGAAACTGAACTACACTTCTCGAACAATCATTACATACACAAAAAAACAAAATAACTTGTAGACGACCATTCATCAAGAGTGTCGGTGAGGTCCGTCAGAGCTGGTCCTAGCTCGGCGAGGAACTGGCTGTACTGCTGCTGCGCTGGCCTTATAAAGCTGGGGGAGGTCGGTGGAGTACTCCAACTTTCCCTATATCTGTGAGGCGAACTCTGTAGAAAAGGTTCGCATTAGTCTCTAGCAAGTTCTGTTTGTTTTGAAGAATTGTTTTCCTCTTGGTTGCGCCTGCCAGTGCTTGTGTATGTTTTATGGTACATAGGGGTAACTTGAGTGTAGTCTGCTTGGCAGGGGCCGTCTGTGGCAGAAGTAATAAATGCCAGCACAAATGCATTTCTGGGGACACTGAGTGGCACAATTGACTCTTATGCCCTGCTTTAGAATCGTCATAATCGAAACCCCCTTGCACTATTCCTGCCTGGATGCCAGGAGCCATTTATTTTGGATGCCCCAGTAAAAAGATATCTGTGTGGCATCCGCCCAGACCCAACGCTGACCGTTGCATTCCCACAGCTCCATTGTTCCATCAGCTTCTCCGACTCCTCGGCAGTCTCGTTTTGCCAATGTAAACTAACTGTGTTCTCTATGCATCTTGCCATCTGTGGTCGATGAGCGAGGGGCTCACAAAGTTTCGCACTACCTCCTGCTCACGTCTCACTTGGCTGCACGCGTGTTCAGCTAGGGACTCCAAATGTGCAACAATACACAACACACTGCGATCAGCAGGTTGGAAATTAGTTGGCGCACAGATACGCTTAGGTTGGCTCACCTTCACAAACCACGAGAAGCCACAGGTGCAGATGAAGAAAACCTCACGGAAGACTTCGGGGTCGGTTGGCGTGTCGAAGAGCATCTGGGCGGCAGCGAGAGAGCTGATGACGATATCGGTGGTGGCGATGAAGATGGCGCCCAGAAGCCGGAAGCCCGGCCTGCGTCCGCCAGGGGGCCTCCAGATCCCAGTCCACGACAGCGCCACCGAGCTGGGACCGAGCAGCTCTTGGCTCTGGCGAGCCGTGTCCGCCATCCCAAGCACTAGTAGGGCCGCCAACGGATCTACAATGGAACAGGGGTGCCGTAAAGTGACAGACGAAACGCCGTAATCACTATTGTAGTTTATACACTAACTTACACTCTGAAGAGCCAAAGTAAGTTGTACTCCTGCCTAATATCGAAAAGGGCTCCGCGAGCATGCAGAAGTGTCGCAACACGACTTGCAATGGACTCGGCTAATGTCTGAAGTAGTGCTGGAGGAAACTGACACCATGAATCCTGCAGTACTGTCCATAAATCTGTAAGAGTACAAGAGGGTGAAGGTCTCTTCTGAACAGCACGTTAAATGGGTATGCTGAATAATGCTCATGTCTGGGTGGTTTGGTGACCAGCACAAGTGTTTAAACTCAGAAGAGTGTTCTTGGAGCGACTCTGTAGCAATTCTGGAAGTATGGGGTGTCGTACTGTCTTGCTGGAATTGCCCAACTCTGTTGGAATGCACAATGGACATGAATGGATACAGTTGATCAGACAGGATGCTTACGTACTGTGTCACTTGTCAGTGCCGTGTATCTAGACGTATCAAGGGTCCCATATCACTCCAGCTGCACACACCCAACACCATTACAGAGCATCCATCAGCTTGAAGAGCGCTCTGCTGACATGCAGGCTCCATAGATTCATGAGGTTGTCATCATACCCGTACACATCCATCAGCTCGATACAATTTGAAACGAGACCCCTCCGAGCAGGCAGTCATCAACAGTCCAATGTTGGTGTTGACGGGCCCAGGCGAGGCGTAAAGCTTTGTGTCGTGTAGTCATCAAGTATACACGAATTGGACATTGGCCCGAAACCCCATATCGATGATGTTTCGTTGAATGGTTCGCACGCTGACACTTGTTGATGGTCCAGCATTGAAATCTGCTGCGGAAGGGTTCCGCTTCTGCCACGTTGAACGAGTCCCTTCAGGCGTCATTGGCCCCGTTCTTGCATGATTTTTTCCTGGCCGCAGTGATGTCGGAGGTTTGATATTTTACCAGATTCCTGATATTCACGGAACATTCGTGAAATGGTCGTACGGGAAAATTCCCTCTTCATCGCTACCTCGGAGATGCTGTGTCCATCGCTTGTGCGCCGACTATAATACCAAGTTAAAACTCATTTAAATCTTGATAACCTCCCATTGTAGCAACAGTAACCATCTAACAACTGCGCCAGACGCTTGTTGTCTTATGTAGACGTTGACTGTTTGCCCATCTCTGTAGCTGAATACGCATGTCTATACCTGTTGCAGTGTATGATGCAGCTCTACACTCTTTCCTGGGTCTGACTTACCAACTCTTAATATTTGCTCCACACTGCACATGTATTTAAAAATATAATCCACACGCTACCGTGCGGTGCGTGACGGAGGATAACGCCTACCGGTACTAGTCATTTCCTTTCCTGTTCCAGTTGCAAATACAACGAGGGGAAAACGGCTGCCTATTTGTCACCGTACAAGCTCTAATTTCTCGTATCTAATCCACGTGATCCTTACGTGAAATACATGATGGTAGCAGTAGAAAACTTTCGCATCGGCTTCTAATGGAGGTTCTCTAAATTTTCTTAATAGTGTTCCTCGAAAAGAATGTCACCTTCCCTGCAGCCATTCCCATTTAAGCTTCCAGTGAATCCACGTAATATTTGGGTGTTGTACGAAACTTCCGCTAACAAATCTAGTATCCCGCCTCTGAATTGCTTCTACGTCTTTGTTTAATCCGACCTCGTGCGGATCTCAAATACTTGCACAGTGGTGAAGGATAGATCGCAGTATACGCGGCCTTCTTTACGGATGAACCACGCTTTCCCGAATTTCTCTCAGTAACTCGAAGTCGACTATTTGCCTTCCCTATCACAATCCTTACATGCTCGTTCCATTTCAAATCGTTTTGTAACGTTACACCCAGATATCTAAACGAAGTGACTGTATCAAGAAGCACACTTCTAATGCTGTATCCGAACATTAGACGTTTGTTTTTTTTTCTCATTCGCATTAACTTACATCTTTCTACATTTAGAGCTAGCTACCATTCAGCACAATGACTAGAGGTTTTGTCTGAGTGATCTTGAATCCTCATACAGTCACCCAACTTTGACCCCTTCCCATACATCATAACATCACCAGCCAACAACCGCATATTACTGCCCACCCTGTCCACCACATCACTTATTCATATCGAAAATAATAAGTGTCCTATAGCTTTTTCCTGGGGAGCGCCTAACGATAATCTTGTCTCTGATGAATACTCGGCATCGAGGACAACATGCTGGGTTCCGTTACTTCCTCGGACCGCCTTGCTATGATAAAGTCTAGGTCTCCCTTTACAGTTTTCACATTCCACTCTTTCCTCCGTTAGCGAAGTGTTTCTTATTGCTTCGGGATGCGTCCTGTTAGCATGTGCCCCATTATAGGGAGCCTATGACAACTTTTCTCCTCAGTTCGAGTCGGTGCATCTTCACTGCATCTACCAATTCAATCTGCAGCATTCCTCTGTGGCACTGCGTTTCATAAGCATCTACTCTTTTCTTGTCTTTACTCTATTTGTTCAATTTCCATATAAGGTAACACTCTATACCAACACTTAGCGCCTTTTGTTGTGTTGTCTATAAACGTACATGCCGCATTACGAAGCCAATGCACCTCATGCCCCGTATGTTCACTGATGACTAACAGGAGCATCGCATAGTTTATGCGAGTCCACCTATCTGTGGTACATAGGCTCCAGTCACTAATATATGACGTGTATATCCAGTGCATATTTCGGACGGATGGGAAGCATGCTCGGATGACCGAGGCGGTGACCACTCGTAGTATGTGGGAGATTCGGGTTTGAGTCCTGGTCTGGCATGTATTTTTACCTATTGCCATTGACTCATTTCAATGCCCACTGTAGCTAATGTCTTTGAAAACCTTTGAACTGCTATCACTAACTGTCGACACTCGAATAGGTCACACTTTAAAGTGGTAACGAAGGAAGGAAGGAAGGAAGGAGGGAAGGCCCTTTGGCTATGGACGTCGTACGAGACGGAATACAAGCTCGGATTATGTCAAGGATGGAAGGATGGGGAAGGAAATCGACTGCGCTGTTTCAGAGAAACCATCCTTGCAGTTACCTAGAGCAAGTTAGGGAAAGCGCCTTAAAATGGTAAATGTTTAGGTAGCAAGGGAGCTTCCAATAACGTCCCGCAAGTTATGAAATACTCTCATAATCTAAAAACCTTTCAGTGAAATAACAAGTTGCACTTTAAACTCGACAGCAAAGGGATAGGGTCACTGTAGACGAAACGGCAGAAAATTCAGACCATTTGGCAACGGCAGCAGAAAATCTGATCCTGGGTTTGAAGTCAGAGGAAGCGAGGCATATAGTTAGGAAATGTGACATAGCTGACGGTCACTCTGAAACTTCCTATGCCCCAGGTCTCAGGATTGTTTAGTTTCTGGGAAAGTACGCCCTAGTACACCTGCTGCCTATGAGACAGATTGTGCATCAGACTGATGGTTCGAAAAGCGGCAACAGATGCTGCATATCAAGACAAAGGCTGTAATTGGTATGCCTGCCGGAGTGGCCGAGCGGTTCTAGGTGCTTCAGTCTGGAACCACGCGACCACTACGGTCGCAGGTTCGAATCCTGCCTCGGGCATGGATGTGTGCGATGTCCTTAGGTTGGTTAGGTTTAGGTAGTTCAAAGTTCTAGGGGACTGATGACCTCAGAAGTTAAGTCCCATAGTGCTCAGAGCCATTTCAACTACTTTTTTGTAACTGGTAACGCGCAGATATTTTTTATGTGGTACCCTAATACGTGTGTTGGTTGTTTTTCCTCTGCGTCGAACCGTCTTCCCGGGAACAAGCCACATAATTTACTACGTGATTTTTTCTGCACGGTCATAACGGAATCACTAAATTAACTACCATTGTCACTATAGACTGCCCGTTTTTCTTCCACGCGTCCACACTTCAACACCTGACTTGCCGCCCAGGGGAAAATAACTATTAATGGCGTGCTCTTGCCACATGTACTTGGGGGTACTACCCAATCCAAAAAACAAAGACTTATAATAGACAAAATTACTATTCTGAGGTTCTGCTGTTCAGTACACCGTCGTGAGTCACCAATAGAAATTTCTACACGTGTACCCATTACAGTCTGTATATGAAGCACGAAGGCAATAAAAGGGCTTCTGTTTAACTGTTTAATACAAAATAGCTGCAAATGAAAGTCATATTACATGTAAAAGTTTTTTGCTAAAATGTTCGTCTTTTGCACAATGAAATCATAGGTTTACAAGTTTTTCAATGCAGATTAATGCTAGAAACTTGCCAGCCGCAGGTATATGGATTCATACTATCATCGGGAGCACTCTCTCGTCAATTTTCTCAACGTCTATTAGTTTTTTGTGTGGTGTGATGATCCGAATAAGCAACCTTTTTTATCTTACCAACGAACCAATTCATCAGAAAGAAAACGACCATGGTATTTAGAAGAATGTTTACCCACACTAACAGGCTTGAGAGTAACGAAATAGCTGGCCTTACTGCATGTAGCCTACCCTGTTATTCGAATAGTTCTGTATTTCTAAAAATAGCGAAAGATACTTCCTCAGAAGAGATTTCGAACCGCTAAAATAAATCTATCGGGGAATGATTCTCAAATTACCAAGAAAAATTTTGGGATAGTGATTCTCATAAGAAGGAACAGAACTTTAGTTCCTCCTCTTCACCCCCCCCCCCCCCCCGCCCCCTTTGCCACCCCACTCTCTCTCTCTCTCTCTCTCTCTCTCTCTGTGTTTCTCTCTCTCTGTGTTTCTCCCTTTAACTCTGCCCTCCCAAAACTAATAAAAAATATCAAGCGGATTTCGTTTAGATTACCCTTTTCCTCTTAATCAGCAATCTCCCCCTCTTTCCACTCTTTTACTTTCGTTCTCTGTCATTAATCCCGAAATCTACGAAATAGTCCAATTTTAAATGGTCTGTTTCATAACTCACCCTTCGTTCTCAAAACTTTCACGCCTTGTATCCTTTTCTCCCGATCATAAATGGAGCTATGACATACTGAGGTGTCGCAGCTAGGGCGTGATTGCGAATTAGTCTATGAAAGCTTTCTTGTATGAATGTACGTGAGCTCCAGTGTAAGCAGTCAGAATCTTATTCGATCTGCAACGGGCGAGCTGTGTCCTGCAGACATGTGTAATGACCATATGGCGTGACTGCAGCGTGTGAAAGTAGCGGAGAAGCGGTTACAGAGTAGTTACATTCTCTGGAACTATAAAAATTAATCACTAGTCTAGAAATAGCCTGAGGAACTTCATATTAGGTACATAACCTTCTGTTGTGTAAAGGACAATCTGTCAAAATCTGAAGACAATAACTGTCATAATTTGGAAGTTAAAAAAGGAAAAATCAGTAAAAAACGTGACTATCCGCGACACTTAAAAAACTAAGTCAATATATACATGTTAATAGTTCACCAACTGTGACTATTTGAAAAGATATGTTAACACCTCGGTGTTTAGATTCAAATTTGGAAAGTTCTCAGTTTAGAAAACCTTTCGTAATTATGTGTTAGAGTGAGTGTGAAAGAGAGTACTTGTGTGAGTGTATGTGGGACATTCGCAAATATCAGAGATTTTCAGTTTGTAATTCTCTATAGGAACTTGCAAGTGTTCCAGCTTTGTATCGTGGGAACGAATCCACCAGTGGTTCTCCTACTAGTGGAGACGGATGTCCAAGTATGTTTGAATATGTAAGAGACAGCCAGAATGTTCGCGAATATATAGTTAAATTCCAGACGTAAAGTACAGCTTAAGGTTTATTTCATTTTATTTGTTTAACAAGAGAGTTTTGAGTTGCTTATTTTAATGGCGTCAATGAGCTGAGAACAGTGGTTGGTTCTTGCTAGATTTTGGCGCGAGCCGCGCCCTGAAAGTGAGTTCTGATTGGCCGTATTTCTGTACAGCCAATAAGAGGTGAGACGGTTTGCCACCTAACGCGTGAGATAGAGGGGCTTGTAGAGGCAGAGAGAAGGAGGAGCCGGTGGACTAGCTTTCGAAGGAGCCGGTCCTGCTCAAAGTGTCCGAACGCATTATGTGTAAAATGAAGTGACATTGTGTCTTCCGCGTTTCGGTACAGTGGTAAAGGTAGCTGGTTTTACCATTAACTATTTGCGAAATTTTAAGAGTCGAGAGATATTTTGCTCTGGAGAAAATCGCGTGTGTAAGCTTTGAACCAAAAGCGTGGCGGTACTAAGTAAATTTTTGTTTACTGAGTATTTATGGCGAGCTAAACCTTTATTTAAAGACAACCACTAAATGCCGAGTGCCAAAGTAAATGGCAGTTTATTGACTGTGTTACTCTCGTAAATGATTGCGTAATTGGATAGGAAAAGTTCTGGCTGTTTGAGTGTCACGAGGTCTGTGAACAGGAACTTTAATGATTTGAACACATCTTGCCTGATGATCTTGCTTAATAGCAATAAAAAAAATCCTAATGCAAGTTTAAAAGGACATTTGAACTTAGAAATTTGAACAGCAACCCATTTCCGATTTATTCTTTACAGTTCACAAGACTATTTTCAGTTTTTTGTACTTATAGCGGCCTCCGACGTGTAGTTATGAAATCTCAGTTTCCTTACCACTGCTTTTCTGAGATCTCTTAAGTAGATGCAGTCAGGAGTTACGTGTGCAGATCTGCAGCAGTAGGTGGACAACACATGTTGCAGAACCTCCGTCGATTTGCGAAAGAGCGTATTACGTCACAGTACTTCATCGTTGTGGTAATGTTTTTTCATCATTGTGTTTTGTGGTTACAGCCTTCTTCATATTCTTTGTCATCTCCCTCACTTCTTCCTTACCATCTCCCTCTTTCTCTCTCTCTCTCTCTCTTCCTGTCCCTGCAACCCCCCTCCCCACCTCTTTCTCCTTTATTCTCATCATCTCCCTCACACGCACACACACGCACACACACACACACACACACACACACACACACGCGCGCGCGCGCGCGCGCGCGCGCGCGCGCGCACGCACATACGCGCGAATAGAGGCTATAAGAGAGGTCTTAACGTTCGGAAAAACGCACAGCGTAGTGGTTAATTTCTGCAAAATCTCGGTTTCACTACAGTTTTGTCGTCCATGGAGAATGAAGAAGTGATGTTTTGGTTACAATAATAATATAATGAACCCTAAATTAAGTTCCTGTGCGTGTGCCTGGTGGTTCAGCAACAGTTTCCGACTTTTGAAGGCCAGTGTAGTTATTTAGTGCAGTAGTAGAGTGCGCAATACATAAAAAGCAGGTGTTATTAACAGAAGGCAGCTTTATCACATAATGGACTAAGGTTTTTAGATCGCTTAGAAAGAAAATGAACTTCATTGTTTCCACTAGAACTTATCTGTTTCATTGCTTGTGACTGCTGGCTTTTCTTGTTTTGAACATTGATCCTGAGAAGTTTCCTTTACTGATGAAATGGGATGTAATCAGATTGCTACGGAGCCGACAGTAGTATGTAGAGACGAGTTTTCATTCTTTTGTCACCAGCAAGTTATCTGAGTTAGGCATCACTATGTTATCATCTAAATTGGTGTTGCTAATTGTGAAACATAAATGTCTTTTGGAATTAATTGTTGATCATTTTATTTTCCAAAACTTTATGTAAAAGACATATTTAGCCTAATTCCTATTTAAAACATATCTCTGTATTTTGTAAAGCTTCACTCTGTACCTGGACTTTTGTAGAATCATGAAATTGAATTATAACTTAAATTTTATCAACATTTTGATGATACTGTATAATACAGTAATAGCATTTCCTTATGTATATCACTGTGGTTACTCCTGCCAACTAAAGGTCACGTCGGCAGTAACATGCAGCAGTTGTGCCAGTTAGTAATTTAAGTTAGCCGGCAACAGAATTTATTACTTTCAGAAAGCTCTAGATAATGTTTTTCAGCATGCAGCATTCAGTTTTGATTAGTGAATATATTAAAATATTGTTTCAAACGGTGTTGGTATAATTGAATGGAAATAGAAGTAATAAATGCCCTGTCAAGTGCAAACATTTGTAGGCTTATTAATTTTAAAATGAAATCATGAGCAAAATTTGTCAAGCACTGAAGATAACTAAAAATAAAAATCAGTGGATTTCTGATGCTTTCTACGCTCGGTTATGCTCATGGACTAAATGTACGGATAAAATTATCTGAAAATCACAAATTTAATATTTGTAGTTTTAAATAATAATAATACCATTAGTACAAGTCGAAATTAGTAAAATTATTTCGGATTGTAATATGGTGGTAGCATCAGTAACCTAATATTTAGACTATCATGTTGAACGTTGTATGGCTGCAACCTTTCGAGTTTAAAAACGTGTTCTCTAATTTTTGTCTACAATAAATATCAAAGCGGAAAGTAATATTATCAGGTAGTAAGAGGAAATGGTTATTTTGAATAATAACATCTTAGTTTAAGCATTAGTGTGTCTTTTATGGACAGTAATGGAAGCTACAAATTACTGTAACCAGTCACAATATATTTTCTAAGCATTTTGGAGTGCTCAACTTCCACGACCAAATGGATCTGTGTGAATCAACGAGGCATGCAAATACTGTTTGTATGACATAAGGAACTCTGTGGCACTGTCTACTAGCATAAGAGAAGAAAACGACAACTTTTTGTATATGAAATCAGCATCTTCTACGTTAAACCTTCTACTAAAATAGTGCTTTGATTTTTGTATCCTGCTACCAGACATTGCCACAGATTATTGAAAATTCGTACATTCAACGTATACATGCCTTAATAATCTAGATAAATCAGTGTAATGACGGAAGTTTAAATCCTGCAAAACTGAAGAAGAATGTCAGTATGTTACAAATGATTCTAATAATCAGCATCTTCTACGTTAAACCTTCTACTAAAATAGTGCTCTGATTTTTGTTTCCTGCTACCAGACATTGCCACAGATTATTGAAAAGTCGTACATTCAACGTATACATGCCTTAATAATCTAGATAAATCAGTGTAATGACGGAAGTTTAAATCCTGCATAACTGAAGAAGAATGTCAATATGTTACAAATGATTCTAATAATTTGCAATTTCAATTGAAAATGGATATTAGTGAATTTCATTTTCTAATATACAATTAGACGTATGTCAGAAAACAATAGCGACAAGTATCGCAAAAAAATCGTCGTACCTTTCAAGTGCTGCAGCTCGAAGATGTTGACGTACGATGGCAGGGCGCTACTGCTCGCTGACGTCAGTCGACGTACGACCGAGCGAGGTATCTGTGGCGAGGGGTAACGCACCTACAAATGTCTGCGTTGGTGTGCCTTCTCCCACTAAGTGCTGGTCTAAATAATTCCGTATTGTCATTCCACAGATTTATGACAAATGAACACGTCCCAGCTAAGAACTTGCAAAGTACTGTGCTGTATTGATGGCTGACAAGCGGAGAGATCAGGGAAACGTCATTCAAATATCGTATGACTTATTATTGAGCATTTCTGAGCCACTAGTCTGCTCGTTTCTGTTTCCAGTGACGGACAGCTTTAATTTACGGAGCAAGCAGTGGAGTTTCGGCTATACTTACTAAGTAGTTCCTCGTTAACTTTTAAACAGCAATTACGTTTATTGTGGGTACTGTTTCGTAACAAGCAGTCTTCATTATGATCTCCCGTAATTGGTGCTATTAATATTTACAACTGTGAGGAGCTACTGGTTTATCGCGTTCACATTTCCGTGTTTCTGACCTCTTTCTGTGTCAAAAGAATCTCTCTTCCTCCCTTTCTGTAGCTACAGTTTTTATAACAGTGATTTTATACTAAAGAGTGAGATCATATTTTTCCTGATGGTTTACCTTTCCTCAGATTTTCCCTTCTGAAATTCCATCACCTGCAGTTGCCTTTTCTCACTTCATATACATGTTGTACAGTAATTGCTTCAATGATATATTTGCGCAGTATATCCGTTTTCCTCGAGGCAGAAGTCATTTGGCATTGTTCTCCTTCTTGTATCAATATAAACATTGCTTTCTTGCTATATTCATACACCTCAACATTTTTGTTTTCAATTCTATTTCCGCTGTGCAGTGTCCCCTTGTACATTGGCGTGGTCGAATTAAATTAGGTGATTCCGGCAAGATTGAATTAGGAAATGTGACACAAGAAGTAGTATATGGAACTTGCTGCTTTGGCACCAAAGTAAGTGACGAAGGCCGAAGCAAACGGCGTAAAAAATACAGACTCACAATAGCAAGGAAACATTTTTGAAAATGAGAAATTATAAATATCGAATACAAATTGAAGTATTTGGAAGTATGTTATGAAAATATTTGTCTTGGCAGTAGCATTGTACTGAAGAGAAATGTGCAGGATAAATGTATAAGAAGACAACAGAAGCTTATGGAACGTGGTACTGCGGAATAATGTTGACAATTAGAGCGGTAGATCGGGTGGTAGACGAAAAAATAATAAATATAATCGAGAAGAAGAAAAGAAATGTGGGGCACAAGTTGACTAATAAAATGAACGGATTGATACGACTGACTTTAAGGTAGTAAGGAACAGTTAACATGGTAATGGATGGAAC
Organism: Schistocerca americana; assembly: GCF_021461395.2. Classification (NCBI taxonomy): domain Eukaryota; kingdom Metazoa; phylum Arthropoda; class Insecta; order Orthoptera; family Acrididae; genus Schistocerca; species Schistocerca americana. Next base: position 484,385,683 of record NC_060124.1, on the reverse strand, counting down.
TGTTGGAGAGGGAAGTGGGGAGGGGCGGTATACAGGAAGGAGGCAAAAATCGTAGTGGGAGACAGAAATATGATTAAAATTAATACGTCCAAGTAGAATATGGTTTGTAGTAGTTACGCATAGATATTGAGACTGGCATAGGATGGACTAGGTGGAAAGCTGCATCAAATCCAGCGTTCATGCAGAAAACTATGGCAACAAAGGTACTGTGGAGTTTTAAAATACGTAGTCATGAATTATTTTCTTGTATCTCACCAACATGTTCAACAGTCTGGTCTATATCTTTGACTTCTTTCCCCGACGGTTGTATCCGTTACTATTTTCCGTTCAATGTTCTCCCATTAACATCAGACGCTAGCACAACAGTGTTCAATAGTCTGTCTAACAGCCTGTTATTAGTTTTACGCAGTTGAGTTTATAAAGGGTGAATACGGGAACCATATTTTTAAAAAGAAACTGCAAGTCGTTTTGTTTCATTTTTAGCTTGCAGTTTCTCGGAAATGACATCGTCTTCCATCGGAAACTAAATAAAATCTTTTCTATTTTATAGCACTACTATTTTCGGCAGTCGTGTGTTATTTGCACTGAATACGTACAAATTGATGTTAGTGTTCATTGTGAAGGGGTCAGGTTACAATACACAAAAATTAATTAGCCACTCCATAAAGTTCCGACTCTCCTGTTATAACGAAAAATATGTCCCCGATGTGGCATCGTAGCTGATTCTTTGCACTTTTTGTTTAGCATCCTGTTGGTAATCTTGTTTTTGATCTCGTTTCATCATATTCTTTATCTTTTTGGATGTAGAGTGTACCGTATCTTTAGTTTCACGATCGTGCAGATAGCAAGGAGTCGAAAATTACTTTGCGATAAGGGTTTAATGGCCAGCAATAATTACTTTTTGCTTGGCATACCGTTACCTCACTTAAACTTCACAGCACTAAATTAAGGTCACTGCATTGTTTAAAATGGTGACTGTTTACCTCAGTGCTCGGATTACAACACAATCCATTCACAGAACTTTACTTCGAATTCAAAATCATATTGTCCCAATGATTGCGGTCGTTGTTATGCCAAGTGTTGTAATTACAGGTGTATCAGTAATGTCTACATTTTATTATTCGTAATGCGCGTTCTGTGAAAAACTGACTGTTGCTTCTTTACGAATCTTCCGCTACACGATGTAACTGTCTCCTCAAGTTTTTCTTTCTCAACAATTATTTTAGAGCTCGCACAGAAAGATTTGTGTCCCTTTTTCCTGAGATCTGTTCGAGAGTAGAACGGTAGAGAAGTAGTTTGAAGGTGGTTCGATGAAACCTCTGCGAGGCACTTAATTGTGAGTTGCAGAGTAATCATGTAGATGAAGATACCATTTGCAAATCATTCGTAGTTTGATCAGTGCAGTTCGTCTTACGTTTCTTCCCCGACATAACATTTCTTCTACTACTTACGACACATACTGCTAATCTTCAATCTAGATATTCGTTCGGCTATTCGGACACATCTTGCTGATGTACACCTGCAAGTTCCGGGTAGAAGTAACACTTCTTCTTTGAAAACGAGATCTGAGCTGTAGACTGTAATAAAGACCACCGCGGATACATTTCTCCATTTCTCAAGGTGGCAACACCTACCTCATTGAGGCAGGCACTTCTTCACTGAAAAATAAATGCAGTCTGGAAAACGTGCCACGCACGCATTACTCATTAAAGACTCCGGCCAGCCTGAAACGCTCATTACCGAGCACTCCTACTCTGTTTAGAGTTATCCCACATGTACCGTCTATACGATTTTGACTCTTATGATGTGGGTCATTCTGAATTAGGGTTTCTGAATTAGGGTTTTTTGAACAAATGGTTAACTCGGTACACGGTGCCACGATTTTGACTCTTATGATGTGGGTCAATCTGAATTAGGGTTTCTGAATTAGGGTTTTTTGACCAAATGGATAACTCGGTACACGGTGCCACGGTTTTGACTCTTATGATGTGGGTCATTCTGAATTACGGTTTCTGAATTAGGGTTTTTTAACCAAATGGTTAACTCGGTACACGATGCCACGATTTTGACTCTTATGATGTGGGTCATTCTAAATTAGGGTTTCTGCATTAGGGTTTTTTGACCAAATGGTTAACTCGGTACACGGTGCCACGATTTTGACTCTTATGATGTGGGACATTCTTAATTAGGGTTTCTGAATTAGGGTTTTTTGACCAAATGGTTAACTCGGTACACGGTGCCACGATTTTGACTCTTATGATGTGGGTCATTCTTAATTAGGGTTTCTGAATTAGGGTTTTTTGACCAAATGGATAACTCGGTATATGGTGCCACGATTTTGACTCTTATGATGTGGGTCATTCTGAATTAGGGTTTCTGTATTAGGGTTTTTTGACCAAATGGTTAACTTGGTACACAGTGCCACGATTTTGACTCTTATGATGTGGGTCATTCTGAATTACGGTTTCTGAATTAGGGTTTTTTGACCAAATGGATAACTCAGTATATGGTGCCAAGATCTTGACTCCTATGATGTGGGTCATTCTGAATTAGGGTTCCTGAATTAGGGTTTTTTGACCAAATGGTTAACTCGGTGCACGGTGCCACGATTTTGACTCTTATGATGTGGGTCATTCTGAATTAGGGTTTCTGAATTAGGGTTTTGTGACCAAATGGTTAACTCAGTACACGGTGCCATGATTTTGACTCTTATGATGTGGGTCATTCTGAATTAGGGTTTCTGAATTAGGGTTTTTTGACCAAATGGTTAACTCGGTACACGGTGCCACGATTTTGACTCTTATGATGTGGGTCATTCTGAATTAGGGTTTCTGAATTAGGGTTTTTGACCAAATGGTGAACTCGGTACATGGTGCCAGTTGCAGGATGCACATCTAGCGGATACCAGATAAGCAAAAATTTCATGTTCAAAGGTTGGTAGGGTTATTGACTGAATATAAAAGTTTAAAATGCTGTCATGGTGTACTCATAAAGGGGTATAATCTTATGTAAAGTTCAGCACAGGAACACAAGTATTATATTTACTAAATATGTGTGTACATTGATAGGAAGCTGTTTCTGCTCTGAAAGGTGATGTCTGTTCCAGTTTCTCGCCTGTTGCTTAAGAGTAGTGCTAGTACCGGAACTATGAGAATGCATATCAGGTTTGCTTCAACATTGTAACAGTCGTGAACGTCAGATATCCTTGAGATGTCTGCAACTCATGGTCTAGTGACTAACATTGCTGCCTCTGGATCAAGGGGTCCCGGGTTCGGTTCCGGGCCGGGTTGGGGATTTAATCTAACCTGGGACTTGTTGTTTGTGTTGTCCTCGTCATATCATCATCATCATACTTCGTGACAGTGGCTCGATTGGATTGCGTGAAAAATTAGACTGTGTAAAAATTGAGATTATGTCTGGCGCTGATGACCAAGCAGTTGAGCGTCCCACAAACCGAACATCATCATCATCCTTGAGATTATACATGGTGAGTGATGTTACTCAAGAGCGCCATCAAGGCGACAAAGACGCCGTTATCAACACTTCACTGAATTGGAACGAGGTCATGTAATAGGGCTACGAGAAACTGGGTTTTTCTTCCGCGGTATTGCAGAAAGGGTTGGCAGGAATGCAGCCACTATATATGACAGTTGGCAGCGACGGTCACGGAAATGTACTGATGCAAGAAGACCGGAATCCGGATGGCCACGAGGCACTACCGGAAGGGAAGACTATCGTGGTCGGCGTCTGGTTCTGTTGCATCGTATGGCGTCTGCAACAGGAATTTGAGCAGCAGTTCTCACCACAGTGACACGTAGAACTGTTAACAATCGGTTAGTTCAAGGACAGCGCCCTGCGAGAAGGCCTGCAGCGTTCATCCCACTGACTCCAAACTAACACCTTTTGCTACTTCGTTGGTGTCAAGCGGGAGCTCAATGGAGGGCAGGGCGGAGGTCTGTTGTGCTTTGAGATGAAAGCTGATTCTGCCTAGATGCCAGTGATGGCAGTTTGTTGGTTATAAAGAGGCTAGTTTAGGACCTGCAACCAACCTGTCTGTGCTAGCCACATTGGACCTGCGTCTTGAGTTATGGTCTGGTGTACGATTTCGTATGACAGCAAGAGCGCTCTCGTGGTTATCCCGTACACCGCGACTGCAAAACTGAACATCAGTCTTGTGATTCAGCCTGTTGTTCCTCCAATTACGAACAGCGCTTCAGGAGGTATCAGAATAACGCTCGCCCACATACCGCTATTGTAATCCAGCATGCTCTATAGAGTGTCCACATATTGCCTTGGCCTCCTCGAACACCAGATCTATCTCCAGTCGAGCATCCATGCGGCGTCATCAGATGACAACTCCAGCATCATCCACAACCAGTAATAACCGTTCTTGTATTGACCAACCAAGTGCGACCGGAATGGAACCCCATCCCACAAACTGACCTCCGGCATGGATGTTTTCATGCTTGCATTCAACATTCTGGCGGTTACCCCGTTTATTAATGCACCAGCTTGTCACATTAACCTGTGAACTTGCATTGATAAGAACTCAAATACGTTAGCCAGATAAATGTATTCCCGAGATCTCATTGTCTTCATTAATTAGTCTTTGATGAGTCGTCCAGCTTTAGAGAATTAAAGCACTTATCGACATCCAACAAATTTTACACGTATTTTTAAATCTTTCGAAAGTTTTTCTCGCTTACACTGCACCCAAAATAATGAAGAATATCGCTTACTCAATTTTCGCTGTTCGTGCAGTGAAACTCGAGCATCAGGCACGACGTTTTAAAATATTAGTTCTTTGTTACTATCTGTATTCGCTACACTTTTTCAGTCAGCATCTACATATAGAATTAAATGCACCTTCAAAATTATATCGTTATACGACACACAATTCGCAAGATATGGCGTTATATACAAGGGATTCAAAATGGTTCTGAGCACTATGGGACTTAACATCTTAGGTCATCAGTCCCCCAGAACTTAGAACTAATCAAACCTAACTAACCTAAGGACATCACACACATCCATGCCCGAGGCAAGATTCGAACCTGCGACCGTAGCAGTCGCGCAGTTCCGGACTGAGCGCCTAGAACCGCGAGACCACCGCGGCCGGCATACAAGGGATTCGATTCTTTAAAGATGTACTAGTGGAAGATCACTTTTAAGATCTCAAACACTCACACAACTTCTCTGTTTCATACCCTTCATAATCGGTCAAGCTGCCTTCCAAGAGTTAAAGATATAAAAGCGTGTATCCTGAACAGGGAGCTTTTAAACGATAGACATCAAGATGTAGCTCAATCAAAAGCCATTTATTCTATAACACAGGTTCCAAAGCATTCAGTCTAAATGTATCTGGAATCATAAATAATCCTTTTAAAGAGGAAAGCAACAATCCTGGAAACATATAAGAAAAAAAATAGTTCTGAAAGGATGCGA